>NC_061511.1:123617211-123658253 GCF_022539505.1 Lolium rigidum
TTCGCCGAACTAGTGCACCTATTAGGTGTGTTGGGGACACAAGAGACTTCTTGCTTTGTGGTTGCAGGGTTGCATGAGAGGGATATCTTTGACCTCTTCCTCCCTGAGATCGATAAACCTTCGGTGATCCACTTAAGGGAAACTTGCTGCTGTTCTACAAACCTCTGCTCTTGGAGGCCCAACACTGTCTACAAGAATAGAAGCTCCCGTAGACATCACCATCCCCTTGGTTTGTTCCAAGCTTGGGGGAGTGCCGCGGTATCACATTATCACTACCTTTTACTTTTTACTATCAAGTAGTGTCATATCATGAGTAGGGAAGTTATCGTATAAGATGGGTTGCGGTGTGGAAGTATCTCTCCTTTAGTTTGTCTATGTATCCCTTGGTGTGAGTTATCGTTATGGAATATTAATGAGAAGTCTTATCATTTACATATTGCACACCTTATTTTAGTTTGCAATTTCTACTATATGATTGATCTTGATTTTAGTATTGGTACCACTTTGGGAGCATTGAGTAAATCTATTTGGTTTTGGCAAACTTAGCAATGGTCAATAGCAACAACACTTTGAGTTTAAGAATAGAGGAAATACATGTAGAAGATAGTTATTATCTTTCTTATCAGTCCTTAGCTAAGTATTCTAAAGTTAAAACTGTTCGTGCTTACAAGTAAGATGCATGATTGTTTCTATCACATGTATATTTGTTTGTTTCCCTCAACTCCTATGCTTGCTATTTAACTTTGCTAGCCAAAGACACTGTGCGAGAGGGAATACTTCTCGTGCATCCAAACACTGAACCCAAACCTATGTCATTTGTGTCCACCATATCTACCTACTTGCATGGTATTTTACGCCATTCCAAGTAAATACTTCATGTGCTACCTTTAAATAATTCAAAACTTATTACTCCTTATTTGTGTCAATGTTTTATAGCTCATGAGGAAGTATGTGGTGTTTTATCTTTCGGTCTTGTTAGGCAGCCTCCACTAATGGACTAGTGGCTTCATCCACTTATCCTATAATTTTGCAATAAGAGTGGCTAGCGGGGTTCCCGGCCCCAATTAATCAACTTTCATTAATAATTCTCTTCACATGTTTTGCCACTGATTCATCGGTAAGCAACTTAATTTTGCAATAGACACTCCTCCATGGTATGAGATTGTTGGAAGGCACCCAAGGATTCGGTTAGCCATGGCTTGTGTAAGCAAAGGTTGGGGGAGTGTCATCCTTAAATAAACTAAAGTACATGTGTAAACAAAAGAGAAGAGGGATGATCTACCTTGCTTGGTAGAGATAACGTCCTTCATGGGAGCCGCTCTTTGGAGGTATGTTTGGCAAGGGGTTAGAGTACCCGCTGCCGGTCGTTGACAACGACAAACACCTCTCAAAACTTTACTTTTATTCTCTTTATATGATTTCAAAAGCTGAAAAAGCTCTAGCACATGATTTAATCCACTGCTTCCCTCTGCGAAGGGCACTGTCTTTTACTTTATGTTGAGTCGGTAAACCTATTTCCCTCCATCTCAAGCAAGAATTTGAGTTGTTGTGATCAAACTATTATATTGTGATTTGCTTCATCATGTCTTTACTCTTTCTTGTTTAGTACAAGTTTTACACGAATGAATATAGCTTTGAAAGTCATCGATGATTAATATGATTGAGTATGCAAGTTTACCATAAGTTTTTAATATGAGAGCGCTGCTCAATAGATAAGTATAATCTGTTAAATGTTCTCTGACCAAGAACAAAGTTTGCCATCACCAATTATGATTTATTATGCAACTTTATTTGTGATTACCTTATACTTGTTTCAAGTTGAGTTATATGAGGAAATTGTTTATTATAATGTCTCGTGTGAATGAATATGATGCTTCTTGTCCGTATTTTGTTTATCGACTCTTCACTCCATAAACATGTGGTCCTGTTTACCGAGTTCAGTTTCGCTTGGGGACAAGCGAAGTCTAAGCTTGGGGGAGTTGATACGTCCAATTTGCATCACTATTTTATATCATAATTTCTTGTTATTCATTGATATATTTCATATTGGGACACAATACTTATGTTATTTCATCTATTTTGCATGTTTCATGATTATTTGGAGATCGCGCACCGGAGCCGGGATTACTGTTGGAAAAAGCACCGTCGGGATGCAATATTTCGGAAGATCAAACTGTGGAAGGAAATTTTACCAAAAATCCTATTTTTCCAGATGACGAAGGAAGCCAGAAGGGGGAGCCAGTTGGACCCAAGGTGGGCCCACACCATAGGGCGGCGCGGCCCATGGCCTGGCCGCGCCACCATGTGGTGTGGGGCCCCCACAGCCCCTTTCGCCTCCTTTTCTTCGCGAAACCCTTCGTCCCGAAGACCTAAGCCACAGAGGAATCCTCACGAAGGGTTACAGCCGCCTCTGCGGGGCGGAGAACACCCGAGAGAGAAAGAGCTCTCCGGCGGGTAGGAATCCGCGGGGAAATTCCCCTCCGGAGGGGAAATCGACGCCATCGTCACCGTCATCGAGCTGGACATCATCTCCATCACCATCATCATCATCTCCACCATCATCACCGCCGTCTCCACCGCTGGACATCGTCACCGCTGTAGCAATTTGGGTTTGATCTTGATTGTTTGATAGGGGAAACTCTCCCGGTATTGATTTCTACTTGTTATTGATGCTATTGAGTGAAACTGTAACATTCCAAATTTCAAATAAAGGAAGAAGAACATTTCCAAGTATCCAAAATTTAGAACCAACAAAAACTTTTACTTTGCATATAGTACCCTGCATAGGACTTGTGCATTTTGAGTGATATGCCATGATGATTGTTACTTTGTATTTGTGATGAACTCCAAAACCCTAGAGTGATCAAGTGATCATCATAAACCAAATTCATCAAAAAGAGAAAGAAATCAAATATTAGAAAAACCCTAAAAACCCTAACATATGGCTTATACCATTTTTGTAAATTTGATCCTAGACCCATTTGAGCTTCACCAATAGTTGTGTTATGTTATTAAAGAGTAATTACAACTTTGGAAATCAAAGATTTACCCTTCAAACCAATTTCAAAATTTAAAACATGATCACATGAGATAATGGTCATTTCTGACTTTTACAGTCTGGTCACCACTTTGAGCCTCTCTATTTCAATTTTTTCAAACCAAACAAATCCTACTCTTGGCATGTCATCCAAGTACACAACAAGGTGAACAACTTTTGTATAGATCATCTTACCAAAATCTTTCTGGATCAAGAGATAGGATCAAGCCAAGATGAGACATTGAAACAGATTCAACAATCCCCATTTTCAAATTTCGATCAAACCTTGCTGCTTCTTGACCATTTCTTTGCTCAACCAAGTCCCCTGGACATCCCTCTACCTAGCCCATGCCAGAGCACGCCATGGACACGACCAAATCATGGCCAGCCATGGCCATGCCGGCCACGTCGCCCTCGACACGCCTCCCCTTTCTCTCTTCACCATCGCCACGGCCACCATGTCCAACGCGTAGCCCACACCCTGCTGAGATCACCCGTACTCGCCGTCGATCGTGAGGACGCCGACAAGCCCCGGACGACGCGCGCCCAGGTACGCCGCGAGCGGCATGGGCGACGTCAGCGCGCGCACGGACGCGCGCGCCACGGCCACGCGGCGCCCGCCAAATCTCGCCGTACCCCGACCATATCCACGCGCCGTGGTACCCTTCTCGCCACGCGGAGCTCGCTGGACACGCCGACGTCATGCCTTGGCGACCACGGCCGCCGGAGAGGACGAACGCGCCCGCCACGGCCGCGACAGTACGCACACCCGCCCGACCACCGTACGCCACCGTTTACCGCGCCGTTGACGCTTCGAGGACCGCGGTGACGTCGTGAACACGACCCCGTCGTCGCCTAGCCCTCTAGCTCACCGGAGAGGCCGCGCCCTTGTCGACTTGCCACAGCACCCACGGCACCCTCACGCGCCTATAAAAGGAGGCCTCCCCTCGACGATCCAAGCACACCACCATGATCACCACTCACCACCGCCTCGCTCAGCACCAGTAGCCACCTCAATCGTCACCGGAGCAAGGCCAATCGACGCATCACTGCCGCGGAAGCTCTGCAGCAATCGCCGTCGATCCAGGCCTCCCCAAGCGACGCCGCTGCTACAGGCTGCTTCGCCGTCGTCTACAACGTCCCCAAGCACACTGACCAACCCTAGCTGGAGCCACGGTGAGCCTCCGACCCCCTACCGTCGCCGTGCCAGAGCTCCCCTCTCGCCGTCGACGACGATGAACGTGCACCGTTAGATCTTGTTCTAATCCGACGTCCCATGTTAGTCCATACCGCTTCGGCTATTATGAGTCGCTGACGGGTGGAGCCCACTGTCAGGCGGCCCGCGCGTGCACAGATGCGTGGTGGGCTGGCCTTGGGCCGTTTTTAAACGTTTCGGCCCAGTTAGCTTTCCCGCGTAGCCCAGTAATTCAAATTCGAATTTTCCAAATCCATTTAATTTCAATACTGGCTCCAACTTTGAAAATCCCTAGAATCTGTTTGGCTTGGCCAAATTTAACAAACTTTATATTGTTAGGAAGCTATGGAAAAGTTCTACAACTTGCCACTGGTCTCACCTTGAGATCTGTTGTAGAAATAATGTGACAAAAAGATCAAGCCCGAGACTTTTGCACATTCAATTAATTCTTAAAAATCAACCAAAATAGATATTAAGTTAATTCCAACTCCTATAGCTCACATTTGACTTACACTAATTGTTTCTGCAAGAAAATAGTGTGGTCACTTTGCATGATCATGCCCTAGTTTAAATTAATGGACAATATGGCTAGTTTAGTAAGTGATATTGTCCAAAACTATTATGTAAATCTTATGAAGTATATTTACTTCATTTAAATCTTTGTCTCAAATGAATTCATGTGATGTTTGCACCCCTGGTCCAAACTCTCCTATATGAACATTTGGAGATTTAAATCATTTGTAGAGTTTTTAAATAGTATGAGGTGGTCTACCTCATTTAAATCATTTTCTCCAATAATGATGATGAATGTTTGACTTAGGTCAATATGAATTCATGTATGATTATGGTTGAGAAATTAAATCTTAAGAAGATTTCAATGAGAGGAAATTAATCCTCAAACACCATATGAAAGTTAATTGTCACATATGAATGAGAGGAAATTATTTTCCTCAAGTCACCCCACCAATGCACTTACTTATTTTATGTGTGTGCTTAGTATAGATTGTGTGAAGTAATGATGTGTTTAGTATAGCTTTTGAGCTTGTTTGGTGATTATACTTCGTATTCAAATTTAGACGCTAGCACCGGAGATTATCAAGAGGAAGGAGAATTCTACCCAGAAGAGGAAGAAGAAAATCTAGAGAACTACCAAGGCAAGATAATACTCTTGCAAAGTGCAAAGCTCTCATTGAGCAAGGCACCATGATTCTTACCTTTCTTCATACAAGGCTATTTGATGTGTACATTACAAGTTATACTTGTTGTGTTTTTCCAAGGATGGACTAAAATGGGTATAGAGAACAAGATTACTAGATGAGTAAAGATAGCAAAGCAAAATAGCACCCCTCATGATTAGTGCTAGTGCTAAAATACTAAAATTTGACTACTTTAGATGGGAACATGTGAGTGGTTAAATTTTTAAACCTTGGAATGATGAAGCATTCCATTGAATAGTTTGAAGTTGAATGTGAACAAGAGAAGATGGTGATTTTTGATAAAAACCTGATATTGGTTTGAATGCGATACCTTTCCAATTCTTGAGTACCCCCACAATACACTGATTATGGGTAGGGCTTAAGCTGGAAGTTTATAGATTTTAGTATGAGTTCCCTACGAACACACATCATAGGGGTTATGCTGAGGCTGCCTCCGTTGTTGAGAAAGGATGTGAATTGAGGTGAAATTGTACGGCCAAGCCACTGTGCGGTTCCCGGGTTAACGAGTTGGTTTTCATCGGGAGGCCAAGCTCATGGGGAGAGGTGCTCATACTAGGATGTGTAAGTGAAAGGTTATGGTTGATGATCCGCGATCCTGTGTTACGGTGACTCGGAGTTATTCCGACGGATGAAATCAAATGTTGTGGCACAAGTGTGCAACCTCTGCAGAGTGTTAAATCTATTCGAATAGCCGTGTCCACGGTTACGGACGGTTGGAAGGGCCATACAGTTTTCCGGTGTCAGTTTTTCTTTGAAAGCTTGAATATGTGAATGGTGACTTGGTGACTCTTTGGGTATTTGAACCAATGATGTGGGAATGACACTAATGTTCCCACTTAAGTTAGTTAGTACATGATCCAAGCTTGTGAACTAAAATTTGGTTTATGCAAGTTAAACTAGAGCTTAGTATCCTTAATTGGCATTTTACATTAGTATTAGTTTGCAAGTACTTGAAGTACTTACGGCTTTGTGCCTGGCTATTCAAATGGCCAGAGTACGATGGTGAACAGAACTATCACGAGGATGACCAGCAGGACGCCTACGACAACTAGGGGTTTCTGACGTCAAATGTTGGCCTCGTGGACTAGAGAGTCCCGTTTCTATTACGCTTCCGCTATGTATGAACTTGTGTATGTTGTTGATTGAAAGATCAACTATTTGTGTAAGATGAATCATGTGATTCAAGATTGTAAGACATTATGGCTTGTAATAAATAATGACTGTGATATTCGACTATTATGCCTCGCAACAACATTATCCTGGGATTGCGATGAATGACATAATAGGCATCTGGACTTAAAAATCCGGGTGTTGACAGAAACCATTGAACCAAGGTTTATGTTCAGATTGTTATTCATCATCATATCACCTCTGATCATGTTCCATATGATGTCTCGTGAGTAGTTCGTTTAGTTCTTGAGGACATGGGTGAAGTCTAAATGTTAGTAGTGAATTATGGTTGAGTAATATTCAATGTTATGATATTTAAGTTGTGGTGTTATTCTTCTAGTGGTGTCGTGTGAACGTCGACTACACGACACTTCACCATTTATGGGCCTAGGGGAATGCATCTTGTACTCGTTTGCCAATTGCGGGGTTGCCGGAGTGACAGAAACCTAAACCCCCGTTGGTATATCGTTGCAGGAGGGAACGCAGGATCTCAGAGTTTAAGGTTGTGGTTAGATTTATCTTAATTACTTTCTTATAGTTGCGGATGCTTGCAAGGGGTATAATCAAAAGTATGTATTAGTCCTAGGAAGGGCGGTACATTAGCATAGGTTCACCCACACAACACTTATCAAAACAATGAAGATTAATCAGCTGTATGTAGCGAAAGCACTAGACTAAAATCCCGTGTGTCCTCGAGAACGTTTGGTCATTATAAGTAAACAAACCGGCTTGTCCTTTGTGCTAAAAAGGATTGGGCCACTCGCTGCAATTATTTCTCTCGCATTTTACTTACTCGTACTTTATTCATCCGTTACATCAAAACCCCCGAATACTTGTCTCGTGAGCATTTATAGTGAATCCTTCATCGAAACTGCTTGTCAACACCTTCTGCTCCTCGTTGGGTTCGACACTCTTATTTATCGAAAGTACTACGATACACCCCCTATACTTGTGGGTCATCAGGTTCCCAACGGACGTGTCAGCTACACGCATCACGGAAGTGGGCAGGTCCAAGAGTGGAGCGTTTAAATACCTGAAAGACAGGGTATGGAAGAAGGGTGCTTGGCTGGCTGGAACAACTCTTGTCAGTAGGGGGCAAAGAGATTCTCATAAAATCTGTGGCCCAAGCGATACCGACTTTCTCTATGTCATGCTTTAAGCTACCCAAAGGACTGTGTGAGCATATCAACTCAATGCTTAGAAAGTTCTGGTGGGGCTGCAAGGACGGTGCGCGGAAGACTTGGTGGGTATCATGGGAGAAAATGACCCAGCCGAAATTTGCTGGAGGTTTGGGGTTTAGGGACATCGAGCTCTTCAATCTTGCCTTGCTCGCACGACAGGCTTGGTGGATCCTCCAGGAGCCAGATACTCTGAGTGCACGTGTGCTGAAGGCTGTCTACTTTCCTTCCTCGACCCTCTTGGATGCAGAGCTAGGCGGACATCCTTCGCAGGTTTGGCGTGCTATAGTGGAGGGGCGTGATGCCCTTCGGATTGGCCTGATATGCCGCATTGGTGATGGTAGGTCTACTGATGCCTGGACGGATAATTGGCTGCCGCGGGACGAGCGCCTGATCCCGGTTGCCCCAAAGAAGGATGCGGCACCAAGGCGAGTATGTGACTATATTATTGCCTCTTCGGCGGCTTGGGACTCGGACAAAATTAATGAGTTCTTTCTGCCTATGGATGCGGAGATAATCCAAGGTATTCCGTTGTGCACACGGACTCAAGATGATTTTTGGGCGTGGCACTTCGAGAAGTCAGGCATTTTCTCAGTTCGTTCAGCATATCGAACTCTTGTGAATGTGAAACGCACGAGGGAGGACTGGATTGAGGAGCGGCCAGGATCTGCGAATGCGGTTTCAGAGGGGAAGTTGTGGACCAAACTTTGGAAGTGCTCTGTTCCGTCAAAAGTTAGAGTGTTTCTTTGGCGTTTGGCTCAATGCTCATTACCTACGGGGGATATCAGACATCATAGAGGTATGACACCGTCTCCAGCCTGCTCGATCTGTGGTATGGAGGATTCTTGGCGTCACTCTTTGATTGATTGCACCATGTCAAGGTGCATATGGGCTCTCTCAACCCCAGTCATAGCAGAACATGTCAGTTTGTCTATCGAGCCGTCTGCTAGGCAGTGGCTGTCCTCTATGTTTGAATCAATGGACCACGATGATTTGACGAGGATGATCGTCACTCTCTGGTCAATCTGGCACACTAGGAGGAAGCTGATCCATGAAGATATTCAGCAGAGTCCGGCGGCGACACATGCCTTTATAGACTCCTTCCTCCGTGAATTGGGGAGCACGTCTTCGGAGCCGAAAGAGAAGAAGGGCAGGTCCACTATCAAGCAGGTGAGGGGTTGGCTACCACCGCCTGCTGACATGTGCAAAGTTAATGTGGACGGCGCAGTGGCGAGGTCGCAGCAACGGGGTGCGGTTGGTGCCGTGTGCCGTTCGCGCAGTGGCGTCTTCCAGGGTGCGTCCGCAGTGGTCTTCGAGGGCATCACCCATCTAGTCATCTCGTTTTTGATATCGAAAATAGTTTTTGTACTATCTTAACGTCCATGCTAACTTAGGTCTCTACAGTCAGGATGGCTTTGATACCAGCTCTGTCGGGACCCAGGCTAGCTGTCCGAAATACCCTGTTATGCATTCAACTCACGATCCCATGATCAGTGCGCCGTGAGCACATAACCGAACTGAATATCAAGAATTACAACATCCATTACAAAGTACCGAATAAATAAGTCTTATAATAATCGGGTCACATGACCCAGTCTTACATAAGTGCCACATCGGGCAAGTTCAACACAAACATTGCAGCGGATACACGTCAACATCGTCGGACCCAAGTCATGCCATGCCGGGAAGGAGTTGCTCTAGCCATCGATCTGAATATGGGCGCCACCATGGTCGTGTCCGACTGTTTGGAGGTGGTGCAGGGATTGCGACAGGGGAAGAACATGGGGCTGTTCAGCCACATTATCCAAGAGACGGAAACTATGGCTAAGAGTCGAGGGAGGACGAGATTCTGCCATGAGGGTAGACGTTTCAATGTCGACGCTCACAAATTAGCTAGGTTAGCTACTACCCTACCTGTGGGTCGCCACGTTTGGTTGGGTACTCCTCCAGAGGGATTAAATCTTCCTGTAAACATTGTTCCAATTGTTGAATAAATGGTTGGAGCTTGGCTCAAAAAAAAAAAAAAAGCTAATCTATTCTTTGGACAACCTCTACAGGGTTTTCTTGTTTGGACGAGCTCTGCCTCTGATTAGACTAAACATGGCAATTGCTTGGTCCTCTTGGGCCTGTTAGGTCTGCACAACCTGGAAATTTTCCACGATGTTGCCTGGCTATGGCTTAGCAGGACCAACGCTAAACCCTCCATGGTGTTGCTTGTTTGTACAAGGCTAGGACGGCCTTTCTTGCCTCGGTCACGGCCAGGGGTGGCCGTCGATTAGTAATGGTGCGTCAGTTCTGCTGCCTCAGTCTCGGTCGGGTGGGCAACAGCTAGCAATCCTTTACTCTTCAAGGTCGGCCGATGGATGGATTAATGGTGCCAATCTGGGCATGCAGGATCGCCCCCTCGTGCATCCAAAGCTACGATCACCCCGAGATCGATCAACATCTCTAGAACTGTTTCGGAAGGTTTGTCTAGCTAATAATTCCTGGCACGCAGACCTGGCAGAACCCCATCTATTGGTATTTAGAGCAAACCGAATATGCAGATGGCTGGACAAAAGGAATACGCTGATCCACTATACACTGCAGTAGTAAAGCTCGAGATGTTTTCGTCTGCAGCTTGTCTAGAAACGGATCAAGCTTAGCTGGCCAGAGAGGAACACAGTGGAGGGAAGCTCCCAAGAAGGGTCAGTAGAGCAGGTGCACAAAGCGCACCTTTCCACTTTTTGCTTTTTTTCTTTTCTATATCTCGTAAATTATAAAATATTTCGAATTGATTTTTTTAGAATAGGGGAAAATAGTTTGATTTTTTGCAATTTAAAATTTAAAATTATTTTAAAATTCAAAATAAATTCTTGAAATATATATATACATAATGACATAAAAATCCAAAATATTTTTCCTAAATTCTAGTTGTTATGTTTAAGTGATCTGCAAAATTCCAAGGTTCAAAGATTTTTTTGGTGTGAGAGATATAAAAATGAGAAGTTGTTTGAGAGGGAGAAAAAAAAAGCTAGCACTGATTTTGATGCAATGTAGATGGTACGGATACGGGTGTGCGCTGAGCACCTGCTCTAAAAATCCATTCTCAACTCCGAAGAAACTGCAGTTTTCTTTTCAGCTGCTAGAGTATGAGCCAGTTGTTCGCAACTAAAGAGTATGAGGTTGGATCCCTCAAAAAAAAAAAGAGTATGAGGTCGCTGCCTGTATTGCCTGATGAAATGTATATAATGCCCGTGGATGAAAATTGTGCGATACTAACAGATATTGAGTTATATTTTAGCCCCTCCCTTCCACGACAAGAACTATGTAAATGATGGAGTACTGTTTTCCTGCATATATGATCACAAAATCAAATTGGAACATCATAATGTGCTAAATATCACACTTACAGTAGGGTGCCATTGTTAGCTGAAAACTACTCAAGTAACAGGAAGAGTGTAATGTCTTCTTACTCAAACAAAATATGTGGAAATATAATCAACTTTGGGACTAATTCAAATTTCTATACAAACATGTCTAATGAAAACACACATCCATCACATTGGTGCAATGTACAATCATATCACGATTAATCAATCCATGACATGTGTGAAACATTAGTTCTCCAACTTCTCTTGCCATTAAGATAAAATATCGGGTAAATGTATATATTGGAAAAACATATATGTGATTATCCATAGCTACACATATTTTAAAGAGTTATATGTGCACATGAACAATGTCGGCACAATATTACATTTGTAAGTCAAAACTAAACTCTATACTTCCAAAATGCACAACCGTTCGGAGAACTGGAACAATTCTATACTCTCACCATTGAGATACTTCTAGTAAACCTGATCACATATGGATACTTGTAAATAAATCGTTGTTTGTGCAGACAACACCGAAATAAATTTTACTCGCTGCCAACTCTAGCAAAAAACCCAGCATGACTACCCAGTTTGTTTGCATACACATAAAATGAATGTACATAGTGGTATTGAGCCCCGGCCTATGCATCAAGAGAGGCACAAAACCTTTCTTATTCATAATACAAAATCTAGCAGTCGAATATGTGCAACCAGGAAAAAGAAAACCCGAGGCCTATGCCTCGCGGTGGTAACTCCACCAGGCAAGCGTTAACCCTATGCTAAGGGATAGAAACGAAATGAAAAAAATACACAACTTCTAAGCTAAACCTTTAAGAAGGGAACACCTCCCATATGGAAAATACACGTGCATATGGAAATTACATCATCAACGTCCGCTCCTCCCAAGTGTGGTTCGGAGTTGGATGCTAGGACGAGTGTATGGAAAGTACTAAGTACAAATAAAGAAATAGTTATGTTTGTTATAAGTATTTAGAGTAATAAATTTTTGGTCTATAACTTTATTTTGAAGATTGTGATATTGTTTATGGAGTGGAGATAAATAAAATTTTGGTCTATATCTTCAAACTATTTGTTTCAGATTCTCCCTTCATGATTTTATTATGTTAACATCATTGCCAAACCTATAGTGAAAGAAGTAAATCTCCAATGAAACAATATGGGGCCATCAAACCAAATGTATATTTTCTCATTTATATGTGCAAATGTTATTACAGCCAAAAAATAAAACATATAGCCGTCCATGGGAAAATAAAACTAAGTTTATCAATATATTATGTCCAGCCGGTCCACACAGCCAAAGTTAGCTAAGAGTTAACTAACTCCACCCAGAAGGCCCAAAGCCCAAAGGATATGCCTGGGTGTAACCTAGCTAACTTCAACCTAAATTATGCTAGCGGTAGCTTTGGCAAAGATTTTGCTTCTTATATATTTGCCAGTGTCCTACAAAATATTATTGTTGTTGTTGGAATTAACGAATAAATAGAGGTGACTAATATCTGGACATGCCAGAATTCTAACAACCAATAACTACACATTTAAAGTTGTTGGTAAGACAAACATTATCTAGTACTCTCTCGGTTTCATGGTTCTTTTTGTGGAAACCACGACGAAAATTATAAATTGGGAGTAAAATTAATTAACTTCAGCCACAAACCAAATATGCAAAGATTACCAACTGAGTGGATTTACAGACGAAGTTCGTTATGGATTTGTTTAGCTTTGTCCTAGATTTTTTTGTTATCCATGGCAGGGGTTTGTCGAGTTGGTTCCTGCATGAAGTTCCTTTTTTGGGTCCGGTGAGGATCCCCTTGCGAGAGATGAAAACGATGAAGGGTCTGGTACGGGCAAGGAGACACCCGTGTGACCTGGGAGAGGCTGGCCCGGTGAGCAAGGACGGGCTGGGAGCTCCCTCCTCGGCTTCGGTTCAGCATGCCAATTGCAAGCCAAAACGAGGTCTGTCTAAGCGCACCACTCTGACGGTCAGGAAGGGCAAAGGCAAAAAAAAATGGCGACCAAATGAAGGCCCTTATCAACAACATAAGTGGGTTCGGTCAGCAGGGGCGCCGAACCTAGCTTAATGACTAGATGCGGCATAATTGGCTGGACATCCAATGTCTCCAGGGGACCATCAAACATGACTTGTACATGCCCAAGCTGCGTAGCCTTGAGTGTGGTAGCCAATTTGTCTAGAATTGGTTACCGGAGATGGGCCTCTCGGGTGGCATGTCGCTAGGGTTCTGTGAGGAATGTTTCGAGGTGGGGGAGTGGAAGAAAGGGACCTTCTTCATTAGCGCCTCGATCCTTCAGCGTAACGCCAACATGATGTGGTGTTTCATGATGGTCTATGGCCCTGCCGACCATAGTCGGTCGCCCAAATTTTTGGGGAACTTTAGGAAGCGATCAGGCTTGTACTTCGCCATTTGTGATTGGCGGCGATTTTAACCTCATTAACCCCATTGGGGACAAGATAAACGAGAATATCAACTGACTTAGGGTGTTCTGGTTTAATGATGCCATTGCGGACTTATCTCTCAGGGAAATTCTAGGGTTGGGGCCCGTTTCACTTGGACCAACAAGTAGCTTTCCCCCATTCATTGTGTCCTAGACAGGGTTTTTGTTGCCCCCTCTTGGGAGGCCTGGTTTCCTCTTTGCTCTCTCACGGCAATCACCGTGATTGGGTCAGACCACTGCCCACCTCTTTTTAACATTGGGAAGGAGATGATATGCAAACAACCCGGATTCCTCTACCAGACTTGGTGCTTAGAGGTCCATGGGTTTCGGGAGCTGGTCAAGGGAAAATTATCAGTTTCATTAATGTTCTCGGTCCACATAAATGCAACATTGACCTATGTCAATGTGTGGCCCGAAACTCACACCAATTATTAAAAGGCAGGGGAGCCAACATTGGCAAGGAGAAGCAGGTGTACAAAGACAAGCTGCTCACATATGTGATTACATTGGACCGTCGGGCCGATGCCTCGGGCCTTGATGAGGAGGGTTGGTCCCTTCGATATTGTCTGGAAGACCAACTCCTCTGGATGGACAAGGTCAAGGAAGAGTATTGGAAGCAGCGCAGTAGTGTGCAATGGACGCTCAAAGGCAAGTCATGCACAACCTAGTTCCATGCCATTGTTAATGGTCTGTGGCGTGAGTGCTAGATTCCGTGTCTGATCATTGATCAAGGGGAGATTGATGATCAAAAGAACCTACATGTACCACTTCTATCACGGGCTCATGGGTTCCGAGGGAGAGAACATCGTGTTCTCCTTAGCACAAAAACTTTGGGATGAGGAACGCCACATTTCTCCTACGGTAAAACTATAGTTGGAGCTTACCTTAATGCTGAAGACCTAGATGAGGTACTTCTCAACATGAAGTCAGACTCGGCATCAGGCCCGTATGGCCTGCCGGTCTTGTTTTTGAAATAATTCTGGGGAATCTTGAAAGGACCCATTCTTAAGATATTGAACGATTTCGTTCTATGGAGGGTCGATATCACACGCCTGAACTTTGAAGTCATCTCTCTTATTCCCAAGGTCAAAGGTGCATACATGATAAAGCAGTTTAGACCTATCGCGTTTATTAATGTCATATTCAAGTTTGTGGCTAAGGCCTACGCGCTCCGACTGGCAACACTGGCACGTAGAACTATCGATCGAAGCTAGACAATGTTTATTAAGGAAAGATGCCTACACGAGGGAGTGCTTGCACTACATGAGATTTTAAGCCAAATATTTACTAAAATGCTAGCTTGCATTAGGTGTTTCACAATGCTTTGATAGAAAAATGATTTTTGCTGAAGCATGTACCAAAAGGCTCACTTGATAACATGTGAAGCACATGGTTATGAAAGATATTACATCACATGCCAGCCATAAACTCACTTGACAACTCAAGTTTGACTAAATCTTGCAAAATGCATAACTAGTTAATTCACAAATATGAACAAAAGTAAAACCTTCGCATTGATCAATTGTATGTGACATATTTGCAATGAAAAATATTAAACTTTAAATATTCCCTCTCACATATGAGCTACCACATAGAAGGTTCAGTGGGTTTCTACCCATATGAGCTAGGTCAAGGCCAGCATGATGCCCATGCAACAAACTGGTGCTTTCTTGCATTGGATATTTCACAATGCTTGGATCGATAGCTATGTTTTCATCCATGTTGGGCATGAATATATAATGTTTAATTTTTTGTGAAGCATGTACCAAAAACCCATTTGAAAACATGCCAAACACATTGTTATGAGTTACTACATGGCATGCCAACCATAAAGCACCATCTAGTTTAATCTAAAAAATCATGGCCTTCCCCATCCTATATGGTCAACTCAAGTTTGACTGAAAGCTTGCAAAAGGCATAAATAATTCACAAATATCAAATGAAATGGAAAACCTTCACATTGCTCTATTGTATGCGAACTTTTTAACATGAAAATGTTAACTTTAAATATTCCATTAGCATAATGTCAAGCTACCGCGTAGAAGGTTGCATGGGTATGTACCCATATGAGCTTGGTGATACGTTGCAAACGTATCTATAATTTTTGATGCTCCATGCTTGTTTTACACCAATTCATATATGTTTTTCTCACACTTCGTTGCACTTTTATACATTTTCTAGCACTAACCTATTAACAAGATGCCACAGTGTCAGTTCCATGTTTTCTGCTGTTTTGTATTTCAGAAAAGATGTACAGGAAATATTCTCGGAATTGGACGAAACAAAAGCCGAAGTCAATATTTTTCCGTAACAAAGACAGAGTCCAGAGGGGGGGGGGGGGTCGAAGAGGAGCTACAGGGCGGCCACGCCATGCCTTGGCGCGGCCAAGCCTGGGCCCGCACCAAGGGGTAGTGTGGGCCCCCTGGCCTCCACCGACATCCCCCTTTCGCCTATTTATTCACGATCTCGGGAAAAACCTAAACACCTGAGCCTCCATCCACGAAAAGTTCCGTCGCGGCCGCCATTGCAGACCCTAACTCGGGAGGGTTCTGAAGCTCTTCCCTGCACCCTGCCGGAGGGGGAGATCATCGCTGGAGGCCTCTACATCGCCATGCCTGCCTCTGAAGTGATGCGTGAGTGCTTCATCCCCGGACTATGGGTCCATAGCAGTAGCTAGATGGTTGTCTTCTCCAATTTGTGCCTCATGTTTAGATCTTGTGAGCTGCCCTACATGATCAAGAGCATCCTTATGTAATGCTACATGTTGTGTTTGCTGGGATCCGATGAATATTGAATACTATGTTGAGATCGATTATATATTCTTGTCATATATTATTTGTGATCTTAC
Organism: Lolium rigidum; assembly: GCF_022539505.1. Lineage (NCBI taxonomy): Eukaryota > Viridiplantae > Streptophyta > Magnoliopsida > Poales > Poaceae > Lolium > Lolium rigidum. Next base: position 123,633,685 of record NC_061511.1, read on the forward strand.
ATGCTCTCCGTTGCTAGTAGATACTCTGGCCAAGTAGATGCTTGTGACTCCAAGAGGGAGTATTTATGCTCGATAGTAGGTTCATGCCTCTAGTTTTCTGAAAGAGTGACAATAACTTCTAAGATTGTAGATGTGATGTTGCTACTAGGGAGAAAACAACAATTTTTTATCCAAGGGTAATTCTATTGTTTAGTTTACACATATTGCTTAATGTGATAATCTGTTGCTTGCAACTTAATACTGGAAGGGGTTCAGACGATAACCGGAAGGTGGATTATTAGTCAGAGGCGCAGTTGGAGTATGGTCTATGTATTATGTTGAAATGCCCAAACGAATCTCATATATGGTCTTTATTCTGTCAATTGCCCAACTGTAATTTGTTCACCCAACATGTTATTTATCTTTATGGAGAGACACCTCTAGTGAACTGTCGACCCCGGTCCTTTCCTTTACACTGATAAATTCATCTACTGCAATCATGTTCTGTTCACTTTCCTCAAGCACTGTTCTCTTTAATTACTGCAAACATCTCTTTCCACTCGATACGTTTAATCCTTTGTGTTACGCAAGACCGGTGAGATTGACAACCTCACTGTAAGTTGGGAAAGTATTTTGGTTGTGTTGTGTGCAGGTTCCATCTTGTTACTGATGCCGGTAGTGCGCCCTGCCACTAGTCAGCTAGGAACACCTTCAAAAGTCAAGCCTTTCTCCTACTGGTCGATTAAACCTTGGTTTCTTACAAAGGAAAAACTTGTTGTTTTGCTCATCATACCTTCCTCTTGGGGTTCCCCAACAGTGTGAAGTCTGCGTTACGACGAGCACCATCAAAACTGTTTTCTGGCACCGTTGTTGGGGAGAAAGAGGATTTCTGCAAGGTGAGTCTGTCTCTCCAATCTCTTCACTTGTTATAGTTTTTCTTAGTTTATTTTATTTTATTTTGTCTTGTTTGTTTCATTATATCAAAAACATAAAAAAAATAGTTTCTATTATAACTGTTATTTGTATTGTTCTGTTTTAATTTTGCTAAAATGGGTTCTGCTGAAAATAGTAAGTTGTGTGATTTTACTAGCACAAACAACAATGATTTTATTTGTACACCTATTTCTCCACCTGCTTCTTAAGCAGCTTTCTATGAAATTAAACATGCTTTGTAAAATCTTGTTATGAAAGAGCAATTTTCTAGTGTTAGTACTGATGATGCTGCTTCTCACCTTAATAATTTTGTTGAACTTTATGAGATGCAAAAGTATAAGGATGTAGATGGTGATATTATAAAACTAAAATTATTTCCTTTCTCTTTGAGAGGGAGAGCTATGGTTGATATCTTTGCCTAGAAATAGTATTGATTCTTGGGTTAAACGCAAAGATGCTTTTATTGGAAAATATTATCCTCCTGCTGAGATTATATATTTGAGAAGCGACACAATGAAATTTAGACAATTTGATAATGAACATGCTGCTCAAGCTTGGGAAAGAATCACTACAAGAAAAGTTGCTATAGCCGACGAATTGAAAGTCGCGCCATGGTTGCTGATGCACCATGGCCGATGATTTTTGCTCTCTCCGTGGTGCATGTCAAAACTTTTTTTCTCATTTTTGAGGCCACCTAGCCCGACGAAAACGGGGAAAACGTCGCGTATGGTGGCCCGAGACGTGGTGCATGATGAATTCACGGGTGCGCCGGCCGAGTCAACGCAAATCCGCACCGCCTAGGGATGTAGGGCCTAGATGGCAGCCTCTCTAGCATTTTTTTTCGATCGCGCGATCTCGTTCAATGTTCTCCGATCGAGCCGTTTACGATGCAGGATCATGGGTCTCACATGTCATCCTCTATGAACGAAAATTCTTTCTTTTCTTGGTCTTTTTGACCCCCTGATTTCTGGCTACTTCCTTTTTCTTTTGATCTCGTGCCGCCTTGGAAACGTTGAGACCGCTGCTGCAAAATGGGACCGCATGTCATCCTCTATGTGCAATTAAGTTTCTTTTGTTGGAGTTATTTTTGACACCTGATATTTGGTCACTTGCCTTTTTTTTCAATCCCGTGCCGCCTCTGAAACGTTGATACCACTGCCGCAAAATGGGACCCCCATTTCATCCTCTACGTACAATCAAGTTTCTTTTCTTGGAGTTATTTTTGGCACCTGATATTATGTCACTTGCCTTTTTCTTTCGATCCCGTGCCTCCTCTAAAACGTTGATACCGCTGCTGCAAAATGGGACTCACATGTCATCCTCTATGTACAATCAAGTTTCCTTTCTTGGAGTTATTTTTGGCACCTGGTATTTGGTCACTTTCCTTTTTCTTTCGATCCCGTGCCGCCTTGGAAACGTTGAGACCACTGCTGCAAAATGGGACCCGCATGTCATCCTATATGTACAATAAAAGTTTCTTTTCTTGGATTATTTTTGGCTCCTGATATTTGGCCACTTGCCTTTTTTCTTTCGATCTCACGCCGCCTTTGAAACGTTGAGACCGCTGCTGCAAAATGGGACCCGCATGTAATCCTCTATGTACAATAAAAGTTTATTTTCTTGGATTATTTTTGGCTCCTGATATTTTGTCACTTTCCTTTTTCTTTCGATCTCATGCTGCCTCTCAGACGTTGAGTAACCTACTGCAGAATGGGACCCGCATGTCATCCTCTATGTACAATAAAAGTTTCTTTTCTTGGATTATTTTTTGCTCTTGATATTTGGCCACTTGCATTTTTCTTTCGATCTCATGCCACCTTCGAAACATTGATACCGCTGCTGCAAAATGGGACCCACATGTCATCCTCTATGTGCAATAAAAGTTTCTTTTCTTGGATTATTTTTGGCTCCTGATATTTGGTCACTTGCCTTTTTCTTTTGATCTCATACCGCCTCTCAAACGTTGAGTAAGTTGCTGCAAAATGGAACCCGCATGTCATCCTCTATGTACAATAAAAGTTTCTTTTCTTGGATTATTTTTGGCTCCTAATATTTGGCCACTTGCCTTTTTCTTTCGACCTCATGCCGCCTTTGAAACACTGAGACCGCTGTTGCAAAATGGGACCCGCATGTCATCCTCTATGTACAATAAAGTTTCTTTTCTTGGCGTTATTTTTGGCACCTGATATTTGGTCACTTGTCTTTTTCTTTCGATCCCGTGCAGCCTCTGAAACATTGAGACCGCTGCTGCAAAATGGGAATGATATGTCATCCTCTATGTATACTCAAGTTTCTTTTCTTTGAGTAATTTTTGGCACCTGATATTTCGTCACTTGCCTTTTTATTTCGATCCAGTGCCACGTTTGAAACGTTGAGACCACTGCTGCAAAATGGGACCCGCATGTCATCCTCTATGTAATAAAATTTCTTTTCTTGGATTAATTTTGGCTCCTGATATTTGGTCACTTTCCTTTTTTGGTTCGATCTCATGCCGCCTTTGAAACTTTGAGACCGCTGCTGCAAAATGGGACCCGCATGTCATCCTCTATGTATAATAAAAATTTGTTTACTTGGATTATTTTTGGCTCCTGATATTTGGTCACTTGCCTTTTTCTTTCGATCTCATGCCGTCTTTGAAACATTGAGGAACCTGCTGGCTCATGAGACCCGCATGTCATCCTCTATGTACTATAAAAGTTTCTTTTCTTGGATTTTTTCACCCTCTGATTTTTGGCTATTTCCTTTTTCTTTTGATCCCATGCCGTCTTGGAAATGTTGAGTAAGCTGCTGACTCATGGGACCAGCATGCCATCCTATATGTACAATCAACTTTCTTTTCTTGGAGTTTTTTTGACCCCCTAATTTCTGGCTACTTTCTTTTTCTTTTGATCTCAAGCTGCATTTGAAACGTTGAGACCGCTGCTGCAAAATGGGACATGCATGTCATCCTCTATGTACAATAAAGTTTCTTTTCTTGGATTATGTTTGGCTCCTGATATTTGGTCACTTGCCTTTTTCTTTCGATCTCATGCTGCCTTTGAAACGTTGAGGAAGCTGCTAACTCATGGGTCCCGCATGTCATCCTTTATGAACAATAAAAGTTTCCTTTCTTGGAGTTATTTTTTTGACCCCTAATTTCTGGCTACTTTCTTTTTCTTTTGATCCCCTGCCGCCTTTGAAACGTTGAGGACTCCGCTGGCTCATGGTTCCCACATATCAGCCTCTATGAACAATAAACCTTTTCTTTCTTGGAGTTATTTTGACCCCGAATTTCTGGCTACTTCCTTTTTCTTTTGATCCCGTGCGGCCTTGGAAACGTTGAGGATGCTGCTGCCTCATGGGTCACGCATGTGATCCTCTCAGAACGATAAATGTTTCTTTTCTTGGATTATTTTACCAACAGATTTTTGGTTAATTTTTTCTTTCGATCCCCTGCCGCCTTTAAAACGTTGACGACGCTGCTGGCTCATGGGTCCCCGATGGCAGCCTCCCCGTACAAGAAACATGTGATATCTTGATTATTTTGCAGACAATAAACACTGTATTTCTCTCTAAGTTATTGCAAATGGATAAATTAAATTTTATGTTTACATAAACAAACTTATATGTTGAATCTCCTTGTTTTTTGTTTTTGCGAAGCATAGGACTTTCCTGTTTGGAGTGGGTTTGTACGAGTCAAAAGGCGTCCAGCAGGATAGTTCAAAGGCCCAGATGGCTAGATGCAGCCCCAATTGAAATATTTGTCACTCCCTTTTTTGGCGGCAATAGTTTTGCCAATCCTCTTTGGAATCAGAGAAGGGCATGATACTTCAAATCAAGAACGTTACAATCCTCTTTCTGCAAAGGTTGTATTTCTAGATAGCTAAGGTGGATTCAAATCTGTCGTGGTTCAGGCAGATCAGGTAAGCCTCCTTGCACTGATTAATGGAAGTTCTGTATAGCAAGGTCAAGACATGTGGCTCGGTGTAATGAATCTATTTGAATCATGTTGTGGGTTCAATCTGATAGTTCTCTAACACATCAGCCAAAATACAAATTAAGTTTTTTTTCTAAAACGGAAATGCAAATTAAGATGAACACAAACATTAGTTATCATAATAGCTGATCATAAATACATACTTTCTAAGAGCAAAAACTTGCCACAGTTTTACCACCCATACAGTTAATTAGCAGTTCAGATAAGATAACCTTATATAAGTATAACTATAAATGCATTTGCTAAGGGCTCATGGGACAACAAAACTAGACAACCACGAACTTCATGAGCAGCATGTCACAGCGGCATCGAAAGATCTTGACCTTCAACTTTGATCCAATGCGAAGTTTGGCACCGTCAATGAACTTTTTCCACCTAGAAGTAACAGCCAAGCGGCCATCTGTGGGACTGACGGAGTATCGTCCCTCCACGGTGAGACCTTGACTCTTCATGACGAGGGATATCTTGCCCCTTCGACCGGCATTGAGATTGTTGGAGATACTTTTAGGCAATTTCTGATTAAAAGCAAGAGATACCAACTAAAAATTAGTCAATGGCACTAATGCACTGAATCATGTGAGACTTTGAGCAGAGAAGACATCAAGATAAGAGCAGTTATGCTGTCATATACTCACGAACATAGCATTCAGATGCGTCCTGGTCACCACACGAGTGGCTACTGCAATCAGTTCAGACCTCGGTGATCTGGTTGGGGCAGGTGCAGGAGCCTAGGCTGATACATGAGCTTGTGCTGATGCAGAAATCTGCTGGGCAGGTGCAGTAAACGGTGCCTCTAGAGGAACCAGTGTTGATGCATGAGCCTGCTGGGCAGATGTAGTATACATGGCCTCTATAGGAACCGATGCTGATGTAGGGGCCTGCTGGGTAGATGCAATAAACGGGGCTGGTACAAGAACCGGTGCTGATGTAGGAGACTGGGAAGCCAGTGTTGGTGTCGGTGCCCTTAGTGACATCCGTTCTTGTTCTGTCAGGGAATCTGCAGCTTTGATCATGTTAAACCCAGCTAGCTAGAACAGAGAGAATGGTGTAGAACAACTGCTTGGAATGCAGTAATCAAACGATATGAGTACAAGAAAAGTTACATATTATATATTTGGAAGTGTCTCCAACTCTGTAAGTATATCTGCCCTTTTGAGTTTCCGATCTTCAGCTCGTTGATGGCGTGTAACTCACACGTTCGTTGGGAACCCCAAGAGGAAGGTATGATGTGCACAGCAGCAAGTTTTCCCTCAGAAAGAAACCAAGGTTTATCGAACCAGGAGGAGCCAAGAAGCACGTTGAAGGTTGATGGTGGCGGGATGTAGTGCGGCGCAACACCAGAGATTCCGGCGCTAACGTGGAACCTGCACAACACAACCAAAGTACTTTGCCCCAACGAAACAGCGAGGTTGTCAATCTCACCGGCTTGCTGTAACAAAGGATTAGATGTATAGTGTGGATGATGATTGTTTGCAAGAACAGTAAGAACGATAGCAGCGAGATATGTATTTCAGATGTAAAGAATGGACCGGGGTCCACAGTTCACTAGAGGTGTCTCTCCCATAAGATAGCATGTTGGGTGAACAAATTACAGTCGGGCAATTGACAAATAGAGAGGGCATAACAATGCACATACATGACATGATGAATATGTTGCGGTCAGAAACCCACCGGCGAGCAGCGACGGGCAACACAGTAGAGCCGGGAGGCTCCCAGGACCGCGGCTGGCCCTGGTCCCTCGAGCGACGGCCCGCAAAGACTCGGCACGCACGTCCGATGCTGGTGCAAGGGCGTGCCACCTGACCTATACCTGGTCGGGAAGGTGATGGATTTGCTTCGCTTAGTTTCCTCGCATGGCATACACGTAAACATTAAATACGAGCCTCGATCGGCTCTCAGGTTGTCCCGTGAATCGGCTCAAGGAGCCGATCCACCCATGATTCGTACGAGGTGTACGATCACATGGTGGTCCTGCTTGATCAATATAAAGCTAAAACGACCTACGACGATTTAGGGTTTTCACCACATAATCGGAACATCCTACGCGTGATTGAGCCCGGCGGCCACGCACGGTGATCATAAACCGACCCTAGACAAGGCCTAAAAACCAACATGAAGTTGATCCCCGGAACATCTTGTCTAGGGCTAGCAAACTACACCCTACGTGCCACTTGGATCCTTCAACCCGTTTGTAAGGCCTAACTATGCAGATATTAAACTAATCCTTGAAGAACAAGGAGCAATCATAACGGATCGGATCTACTAAATAATGATCAAGCGAGGTGCCGCCCTTACACCTAAGATAGGTGTAAGGGCGGCTAGACGTCTAAGGGTTGCACGGACGAAAGCATATGATACGATGAAACAATGCTAACCCTAACACATCTATGATAACTACGTTGCTCACCATCAACAAGGCTTTCAGCACGAGCAACGCATGAACAGCGAATAAACGTGTACTGCCTAGATCGCAAGATGCGATCTAGGCAGCATGATGCTTACCCGAAAGAAACCCTCGAGACAAGGGAGTTGGCGATGCGCCTAGATTGGTTTGTGGTGAACGTGATTGTTGTTTTCCTCAATAACCCTAGATACATATTTATAGTTCGTAGACTTTCTAACGTGGGAATAATCCCAACCGTGCACGAGCCAAATTCTATCTAACCGACACGTATCCTACTATATTTACAGATACACGGGCAAACTAGCCCAAACTTTGTATACAAGGCCGATTCATGTATTTCTTCCGTGTATATTCTTCAAGCCCATCTTGATCGCGGCCCACTTCTGATCCGGTCAAATTCTGGTGATAACACATGCCCCCTCGGTTTTGGAAATGATAATTCCAAAAACACTCTGATTTTCCTTCGTCGGGTCATGTCGTTACAGAGCAGAACCGTCGCAGTATCCTTCATCATGATGTCTTGCCTTATCAACTTCTCTGCAAGATTTGATAGCTTTAACATCACTTCCTCGGAAATCGTAGTGGCATTAAATTTCCACTATATCCCCCTTATTTAACTGTGCCGAACGGCTCGCCTCTTCATCCCCTTGTTCTGTTCCAACCATCGGCACCAAAAAACCCTCTTTCCCAAGTGTAATGTCTTCGTCTTCCTCCGTTTCATCAGGCCTCTCTTTCCAATCTTCTTCCTCGAGCGAGCAAGAGTGGGACTTTGATTATGTGCCAGATGGCCCACCCGAGGCCCTCGTCGGGTCAGATGGTGACCTACCCCTGACCGATGGGGAGGACGACCTTCAGTTCCTCATCGAAGGGGAGGCCGGAGAGCGAGAGCGAGGACGACCTCCACTCCTGGGCGAACTCCGCCTCCTCCGACGAGGAGGAGGAAGAAGAAGAAGAGGAGGAAGAGGAGGAAGAGGAGGAGGATGACTCCTCCTCCTCCGCTGGTTATCCGCCGGCGAAGCGCTTCCGTGCTTGGGCGGACAGCGAAGACGATGATGATGACGAGGAGGAAGAGGCTCCGGCCGAGGGCTGGGGCAGCAGCGACGAGGAACTCTCCGGAAGCAGCGCCGACGGCAGCTACGATGCCGACGACGAGGCCAGCGAGGATTAGTAGCGGTAGTAGTGCATTAGGCATCGGATGATCCTTTTGAGAGCCATCGGCTCTTTCGTGTAAAGCCGATCCTTTGAATCAATAAGAACTGTTCTTCCAATTTGACTCTCCATTTATTCAATTTCAAGTCTTCCACTTGCCGCACTAAGAACCGATAGCAACATATCGGACTTTTCCCCTCAAACGCCCATGAGGCCAGACTCAAATATCCGACCATGATACTTTGCAACCCTGAAGCCGATGGCTGTTCATCGGCTGTTTTGAACATCCAGTCTCCTTCAGGGATAGTTTCGCCGATGATGTTCCTTCATCTTCTTGCAGTACCAGGACGGTCCAGACCCACCTTTGAAGAGGGTTGTGATACAGAGTCAGCCGATAACACCTGAATCGGCTTCCAAAAGCAGAGTGTCTACTAGGCCAGCTGCCCCCCGAGCCTCAGTCAAGGCGAGAACAACGGTGAGGACACACAGTTCAGTCGAAGGGACTCGAGCTCGAGCAATTCTGAGAAAACCACCACGCAGGGCCAGCCAGACTTGCCACCGTCGGCTTCCAAGAAAAGGTCAGCTACTGAACCTGCCGTTTCCCAAACTCTCATCAAAGCGGGGCAGGGCAGCCTACGCATAGAGAGCCGATGCATCGAGAGAGCTCGCAAAGAACCGCAAGCCTCTCCATTAAACCAGGAGATATCAAACGTAACTCCATCCTTTCCTCGGCTGATTTTGCCTGCTGACCCCTTGTCGTTCTTATCGGTTAACCTCTTCCTCTGCAAACTGATGACACCTTCAGTGGGGATGTCGAGGAGGTACCCATGTCATCCGCCACTCTAGCAACTTCTACGAGTGCAGTTGAGAAGGTGGCCAACTTGGCCAAACCGACAGCAGAAACACCAGAGCCAATCACCTCTTCTTCCGTTGAAAGCCGATATCGCAGACAAAATGCCAACGGCTTGATGAGCAAAAAAGCTGCCTTGTACACCAAAACTGACACCTCTGACCACACTGCTGAACTGGCGACCTCGCGCAAAGGGTTGGAGGTCCTCGAAGAGAAGGTTTGGGCGACAAAACAGCTCATTGAAGCTGGGGAAGCTCTCATTGTTCACTGCCTCGAGGAAGCAGAAGGCCTCGAAGCTGAACTGAAGACCGACTTGGTCGAAATCCGCGTCTAACACGCAGCTGGTAGATCCTGTGTAATTTGTACTAGAGTCGATGGCTGTGCATCGGCTTTGTTTCTTAGTTCCAAAGTCGATGTCTGTGCATCGGCTGTACATCATGAGAGAATTTTTTTTACTGGCCGATTTTTTCTATCGGCCCCCAATATTTCACTGCACATGTATCACACATGTTCATCTGATTAGGTGCCCCCCGAGCCGAATCTGCCAGGTAACTGCGGATATCGGCTCTGTAGTTAGCCAAGGCACTATATTTGAACGTCGGCTCCGTTAGGACCAATATTGACTTCCTCCAGCTCACCAGCCGACGTAAACCCGTTGCCCGTTAGATCGACGTTGATCACAGGCAGAACGTATGGTGAGGATAATTTTGGCCGATTGCTGGAATCGGCCTCCATGTTGATTGAATCGCTAACTGAAGGTTTTGCAACGTTTGTCCATAGATCTTTGGGGCCGATCACAAGGATCGGCCTTGCCACGTTCGTCCATAGGTTTTGTTCTTGCTATACGGTCAGGCCGGTGGATAAGACCAGCCTAACCCCGTCCTTCGTCACGTCGATGCGCTCGCGATCGTCCAAAGTGATGCTCGAGAGTGGCTCTTGGCCTGTCGTCTCCCAAACGTTCATGCCAGCCGTTGAAATCTCGGCTGAGTCATCTCGCATGGACGACCTCTACTTCATCTCCATCCCACTGTATTAAGCATTGGTGCATCGTGGATGGAATGCAACAGTTGGCGTGGATCCAATCTCTCCCTAGCAGGACAGCATAGGTGCTCTTGCTATCGACAATAAAGAACGTCGTAGGGATGGTTTTCCTTCCTACAGTCAAATCCACGTTCAGAACACCTTGTGCTTCAGATGCTTGGCCGTTGAAATCGCTCAGTGTAACGTTGGTCTTGATCGGATCCGAGCTAGAGCGTCCCAACCGACGTAGCATGGAGTATGGCATAATGTTGACTGCCGCTCCGGTGTCCACCAGCATCTTGTTGACAGGCTGCCCATTGATATAACCTCGCAAGTACAGGGCCTTCAGGTGTCTGTAGCTTCTTTCTCGTGGCTTCTCAAAGATAACTGGCCGTGGGCCGCAGTCAAGTTGTGCCACAGGTGCTTCGTCTAATCCTGGAGCACTAAACTCCGCCGGAAGGATGAACACCATGTTTGTGCCAGCCGATGTCTCATCATCGGCTTTCTTTTGTCTGGGGCGCCACTCTTTCTTTTGTGGCCGTCCTTCTTCGTCCAGAGTTCGCTGAATTTTCGCGGCCAGATCAGGCCGCGCCTTCCTTAACGTGTGCAGGTATAACCTTTCGGCTTCCTCCAAACCACGTAGTCGCTGAACCCTACGCTTTTGGGAATGGCTGAGTCCATCAGGGCACCACCTTGGCCGGTGGTACTTATCTTCTTCCTCTTCATCATTGTCTTCTAATTCCTCGAGGTCTTCCACCCGAGAGGACTCAGCGTACTTGTTCCGAGGCGGGAGAGGCCCTAGACGTTTGAACACGGACACGTTAGCTGCATCCTTCTACTTCTGTCTACATTCTGGGCAGTTGCCGATTGTAGGCAATCGGCTCATTCCTGAATCCCAGTAGTGCCTGAAGAAGGGACAGTCCCAGTGCCTATCCACGTCGTCTTGCTCTCTTGACTTTTCCTTGGCGGCGGGGAAGGGGTGTGTGTCGACTTTCATGGCGTATTGGCTGAAAATTAGACGCCCTTGTTCTATCGCCATTTGGACCTGCTGACGCCACACCCTGCAGTCGTTGGTGGCATGGGTGAACGTGTTATGCCACTTGCAGTATGGCTTTCCGTTCAGCTCCTGCGCCGTGGGGATCTTGTGGCCTTCGGGTACCTTTAGCTGCTTCTCCTTAAGTAAGAGGTCGAAAATCTGTTCAGCCTTGGTCACGTCGAAGTCAAACCCTCTTGGAGGACCTTGTGGCTTAACCCATTTGCAGGACACGGGGCTTGCCCCGAGTCCATTCAGCCACCGCTACCTCTTGATCTCCCGAGAGCCTTCATCTTCATCTGCCTCAACCAGGACCACCGCACGCTTGAATTTATCCTGGTATACCTCTGGGTGGCGCTGTTCATATAATGACAGCTTCTGCACCATATGCGCCAGTGAAGGGTAGTCTGCTTGGGAGGCCACATCCTTGATTGGTGATGCGAGACCCACCACCGCCAACTCGACCGCTTCTTTTCGAGTCACACGAGCCGAATAGCATCGGTTCCTAACGGTCCTGAGCGGCTGGATGTATCTCGACACCGTTTCCCCGCGCTTCGTCGTACTTGTGCTAGATCGGCAATGCCAGCCTCGGAAGCCTCCGAGTGATACCGCATGTGGAACTCGCTCCTCCAACTGCTTCCAAGTCCGGATTGAGTCTCGGTGGCAGCGATGTGTACCACCCGAAAGCCGATCCCGTGAGGGACTCGTGCGAAGAACCTCACACGCAGCTCATCTCGATGCCGAGATCGTGCCCAGCTGTGCCAAATATCGGCTCACATGCTCGATTGAGCTGAAACCATCCGATCCACTAAACTTGGAGAATTCAGGGAGCCGATATTTGGGTGGTAGCGGGATCAACTCGTACTCGTTGGGGTACGGCTTGGAATAGCCGATTGCCCTCCTTTCGGCACCATGCCGAACCGGTCTCTCAAGATTGTACCGATCCGATCCGCGGTGCCGGGCCGGCAGAGTCGAACTCCGAAGATTCGCCGGAGTGGCATACTTAGCCAGCCATGCTTGCTTCTCAAGCTCCGAGCCAACCGCAGGAGTTGAGCTCGGAGGTTTGTCGGAGTGGCATACTTAGCTAGCCACGTCCGCTTCTCAAGATCTGTTCCCGAAGTTCCTCCCGCTCGTTCCAAAAGTCTCCGCTGTTGCGCCTCGGTTCGAGAGTGCCCGAGCCATCGGCAGCCTCGGCACGTATGTGCACGTGTATCCGTGAGGGATCTCCTTAGGCGCCTCATACAAGAACCGGTAATCACTAGGGTCACCACCGATCTTGTAGACGACGTATGCCGGTGAACTCGGCACTTCGGTGCTGCCAACGCGAATGGCAGCGGTGGTCGGGACCGGAGTGGCATCTCTCCTTGGTGAGTCCCTAGAGCTGGTCCCGACGGAGAGTACCGATGCCTCATGATTTCCTGGATCACCCGAAGAGCGACACGCTCCAAAGTGTTCACCGAGCTCTCGGAATGGCGGTGCAGCGAATGAGCTACCATGAAATTAGTCTCCCGACGCGAGACCCGGTGCGCTCTTCTCGACGGGGCGGACAGGTCTACTCCATCGAGCGCGCCAGGTGAGAACCCTTTCCACCCGATGCCGTGTGAGCGGGTTCTCCGGAAAGAGCCGATGAGGTCGGCTTCGAGGATCGCTTTGACCTCGTCATACTTCTTCTTGAGCTCCTCGGCCAAATCTTCGTACGTTATCGGAGTACCTTCCGCCATCTCGGATGTAGATGGCGATGCGGTTGATGTCGAAGACGGTCCCACCGGCGTGCTGGAATGTGTTGCGGTCGAAACCCACCGGCGAGCAGCGACGGGCAACACAAGTAGAGTCGGGAGGCTCCCGAGACTGCGGCTGGCCCCGGTCCCTCGAGCGACGGCCCGCAAAGACTCGGCACGCACGTCCGATGCTGGTGCAAGGGCGTGCCACCCGACCTATACCTGGTCGGGAAGGTGATGGATTTGCTTCGCTTAGTTTCCTGCATGGCATACACGTAAACATTAAATACGAGCCTCGATCGGCTCTCGAGTTGTCCTGTGAATCGGCTCAAGGAGCCGATCCACCCATGATTCGTACGAGGTGTATGATCACATGGTGGTCCTGCTTGATCAATATAAAGCTAAAACGACCTACGACGATTTAGGGTTTTCACCACATAATCGGAACATCCTACGCGTGATTGAGCCTGGCAGCCATGCACAGTGATCATAAACCGACCCTAGACAAGGCCTAAAAACCAACATGAAGTTGATCCCCGGAACATCTTGTCTAGGGCTAGCAAACTACACCCTACGTGCCACTGGATCCTTCAACCCGTTTGTAAGGCCTAACTATGCAGATATTAAACTAATCCTTGAAGAACAAGGAGCAATCATAACGGATCGGATCTACTAAATAATGATCAAGCGAGGTGCCACCCTTACACCTAAGATAGGTGTAAGGGCGTCTAGACGTCTAAGGGTTGCACGGACGAAAGCATATGATACGATGAAACAATGCTAACCCTAACACATCTATGATAACTACGTTGCTCGCCATCAACAAGGCTTCAGCACGAGCAACACATGAACAACGAATAAACGTGTACTGCCTAGATCGCAAGATGCAATCTAGGCAGCATGATGCTTACCCGGAAGAAACCCTCGAGACAAGGGAGTTGGCGATGCGCCTAGATTGGTTTGTGGTGAACGTGATTGTTGTTTTCCTCAATAACCCTAGATACATATTTATAGTCCATAGACTTTCTAACGTGGGAATAATCCCAACCGTGCACGAGCCAAATTCTATCTAACCGACACGTATCCTACTATATTTACAGATACACGGGCAAACTAGCCCAAACTTTGTATACAAGGCCGATTCATGTATTTCTTCCGTGTATATTCTTCAAGCCCATCTTGATCGCGGCCCACTTCTGATCCGGTCAAATTCTGGTGATAACAGAATATTGTGAGATTTAATTGGGCATTACGACAAAGTACATATACCGCTATCCAGCATGCATCTATGCCTAAAAAGTCCACCTTCAGGTTATCATCCGAACCCCTTCCAGTATTAAGTTGCAAAACAACAGACAATTGCATTAAGTATGGTGCGTAATGTAATCAATAACTACATCCTCGGACATAGCATCAATGTTTTATCCCTAGTGGCAACAAGTACATCCATAACCTTAGAGGTTTCGTCACTCCCCCAGATTCACGGAGACATGAACCCACTATCGAGCATAAATACTCCCTCTTGGTGTTAAGAGCAAAAACTTGGCCAGAGCCTCTACTAATAACGGAGAGCATGCAAGATCATAAACAACACATAGGTAATAGATTGATAATCAACATAACATAGTATTCTCTATCCATCGGATCCCGACAAACACAACATATAGAATTACGGATAGATGATCTTGATCATGTTAGGCAGCTCACAAGATCCGACAATGAAGCACATGAGGAGAAGACAACCATCTAGCTACCGCTATGGACCCATAGTCCAGGGGTGAACTACTCACTCATCACTCCGGAGGCGACCATGGCGGTGAAGAGTCCTCCGGGAGATGAATCCCCTCTCCGACGGGGTGCCGGAGGTGATCTCCGGAATCCCCCGAGATGGGATTGGCGGCGGCGGCGTCTCCGGAAGGTTTTCCGTATCGTGGCTCTCGGTATCGGGGGTTTCGCGACGAAGACCTTAAGTAGGCGGAAGGGCGAGTCGGAGGGGTCACGGGGGCCCCACACAGCGGGGCCGCGCGGGCCCCTCTCGGGCCGCGCCGCCTAGTGTGGCGGTGCCCCGTGGCCCCACTTCGTCTTCTCTTCGGTCTTCCGGAAGCTTCGTGGCAAAATAGGCCCCCGGGCGTTGATTTCGTCCAATTCCGAGAATATTTCTTTACTAAGATTTCGAAACCAAAAACAGCGAAAACAAAGAATCGGCTCTTCGGATCTCGTTAGTAGGTTAGTGCCGGAAAATGCATAAATACGACATATAATGTGTATAAAACATGTAGATATCATCAATAATGTGGCATGGAACATAAGAAATTATCGATACATCGGAGACGTATCAGCATCCCCAAGCTTAGTTCTCGCTCGTCCCGAGCAGGTAAACGATAACAAAGATAATTTCTGGAGTGACATGCCATCATAACCTTTATCATACTATTGTAAACATATGTAATGAATGCAGCGATCAAAACAATGGTAATGACATGAGTAAACAACTGAATCATAAAGCAAAGACTTTTCATGAATAGCACTTAAAGACAAGCATCAATAAGTCTTGCATAAGAGTTAACTCATAAAGCAATAAATCAAAGTACAGGTATTGAAGCAACACAAAAGAAGATTAAGTTTCAGCGGTTGCTTTCAACTTATAACATGTATATCTCATGGATAATTGTCAACATAGAGTAATATAACAAGTGCAATATGCAAGTATGTAGGAATCAATGCACAGTTCACACAAGTGTTTGCTTCTTGAGGTGGAGAGAAATAGGTGAACTGACTCAACATTAAAAGTAAAAGAAAGGTCCTTCAAAGAGGAAAGCATCGATTGCTATATTTGTGCTAGAGCTTTTATTTTGAAAACAAGAAACAATTTTGTCAACGGTAGTAATAAAGCACATGTATTATGTAAATTATATCTTACAAGTTGCAAGCCTCATGCATAGTATACTAATAGTGCCCACACCTTGTCCTAATTAGCTTGGACTACCGGGATCATCGCAATACACATGTTTTAACCAAGTGTCACAAAGGGGTACCTCCATGACGCTCGTACAAAGGTCTAAGGAGAAAGCTCGCATTTTGGATTTCTCGCTTTTGATTATTCTCAACTTAGACATCCATACCGGGACAACATGGACAACGAGATAATGGACTCCTCTTTAATGCATAAGCATGTAGCAACAATTAGTGTTCTCATATGATATTGAGGATATATGTCCAAAACTGAAACTTCCACCATGATTCATGGCTTTAGTTAGCGGCCCAATGTTCTTCTCTAACAATATGCATGCTCTAACCATTAAAGTGGTAGATCTCTCTTACTTCAGACAAGACGGACATGGATAGCAACTCACATGATATTCAACAAAGAGTAGTTGATGGCGTCCCCGTAAACATGGTTATCGCACAACAAGCAACTTAATAAGAGATAAAGTGCATAAGTACATATTCAATACCACAATAGTTTTTAAGCTATTTGTCCCATGAGCTATATATTGCAAAGGTGAAGAATAGCAATTTTAAAGGTAGCACTCAAGGAATTTACTTTGGAATGGCGGAGAAATACCATGTAGTAGGTAGATATGGTGGACACAAATGGCATAGTGGTTGGCTCAAGGATTTTGGATGCATGAAAAGTATTCCCTCTCGATACAAGGTTTAGGCTAGCAAGGTTATTTGAAACAAACACAAGGATGAACCGGTGCAGCAAAACTCACATAAAAGACATATTGTAAACATTATAAGACTCTACACCGTCTTCCTTGTTGTTCAAAACTCAATACTAGAAATTATCTAGACTTTAGAGAGACCAAATATGCAAACCAAATTAGCAAGCTCTAGGTGTTTCTTCATTAATGGGTGCAAAGTATATGATGCAAGAGCTTAAACATGAGCACAACAATTGCCAAGTATCAAATTATTCAAGACATTTTAGAATTACTACATGTAGCATTTCCCGATTCCAACCATATAACAATTTAACGAAGAAGATTCAACCTTCGCCATGAATACTATGAGTAAAGCCTAAGGACATATTTGTCCATATGCAACAGCGGAGCGTGTCTCTCTCCCACACAATGAATGCTAGGATCCATTTTATTCAAACAAAACAAAACAAAAACAAAAACAAACTGACGCTCCAAGCAAAGTACATGAGATGTGACGGAATAAAAATATAGTTTCAGGGGAGGAACCTGATAATGTTGTCGATGAAGAAGGGGATGCCTTGGGAATCCCCAAGCTTAGACGCTTGAGTCTTCTTAGAATATGCAGGGGTGAACCACCTGGGCATCCCCAAGCTTAGAGCTTTCACTCTCCTTGATCATATTGCATCATTCTCCTCTCTTGATCCTTGAAAACTTCCTCCACACCAAACTCGAAACAACTCATTAGAGGGTTAGTGTACAATAAAAATTAACATGTTCAGAGGTGACACAATCATTCTTAACACTTCTGGACATTGCATAAAGCTACTGGACATTAATGGAACAAAGAAATTCATCCATCATAGCAAAAGAGGCAATGCGAAATAAAAAGGAAGAATCTGTCAAAACAGAACAGTCCGTAAAGATGGATTTTATTGAGGCACCAGACTTACTCAAATGAAAATTCCCAAATTGAATGAAAGTTGCGTACATATCTGAGGATCATGCACGTAAATTGGCATATTTTTCTGAGCTACCTACAGAGGGCAGGTCGAAATTCGTGACGAGCAAAGAAATGCATATCGCTGCGCAGTAATCCAAATCTAGTATTCACTTTACTATCAAAGACTTTACTTGGCACAACAAAACACAAAACTAAGATAAGGAGAGGTTGCTACAGTAGTAAACAACTTCCAAGACTCAAATATAAAACAAAAATACTGTAGTAAAAACATGGGTTGTCTCCCATAAGCGCTTTTCTTTAACGCCTTTCAGCCTAGGCGCGTAAAGTGTATATCAAGTATTATCGAGAGACGAAGTATCAACATCATAATTTGTTCTAATAATAGAATCAAAAGGTAACTTCATTCTCTTTCTAGGGAAGTGTTCCATACCTTTCTTGAGAGGAAATTGATATTTAATACTACCTTCCTTCATATCAATGGTAGCACCAACAGTTCGAAGAAAAGGTCTTCCCAATATGATGGGACAAGATGCATTGCATTCAATATCCAAGACAACAAAATCAACGGGGACAAGGTTATTGTTAACGGTAATATGAACATTATTAACTCTCCCCAAAGGTTTCTTTATAGCATTATCAACAATATTAATATCCAAATAACAATTCTTCAATGGCGGCAAGTCAAGCATATTATAGATTTTCTTAGGTATAACGGAAATACTTGCACCAAGATCACATAAAGCATTACAATCAAAGTTATTGACCTTCATCTTAATGATGGTCTCCCAACCATCCTCTAGCTTTCTAGGAATAGAAGTTTCAAGTTTTAGTTTCTCTTCTCTAGTTTTTATGAGAGCATTTGTAATATGTTTTGTAAAGGCTAAATTTATAGCACTAGCATTAGGACTCTTAGCAAGTTTTTGTAAGAACTTTATAACTTCAGAGATGTGGCAATCATCAAAATCCAAACCATTACAATCTAAAGCAATGGGATCATCATCCCCAATGTTGGAAAAAATTTCAGCAGTTTTATCACGAGCGGTTTCAGTAGCTTTAGCAGTTTCGAGCAATTTTGCGGGCTTTGCACTAGGAGTAGGAACATTGCCAACACCAATTATTTTATCATTGATAGTAGGAGGTGCAGCAACATGTGAATCATTAACATTACTAGTGGTGGTAATAGTCCAAACTTTAGCTACATTATTCTCTTTAGCTAGTTTTTCATTTTCTTCTCTTTCCCACCTAGCATGCAATTCAGCCATCAATCTTATATTCTCATTAATTCTAACTTGGATGGCATTTGCTGTAGCAACAATTTTATTTTCAATATCCTTATTAGGCATAACTTTCGATTTCAAAAGATCAACATCAGAGGCAAGACTATCAACCTTAGAAGCGAGAATATCAATTTTATTGAGCTTTTCCTCAAAAGATTTGTTAAAAGTAGTTTGTGTACTAATAAATTCTTTAAGCATAGCTTCAAGTCCAGGGGGTGTGTTCCTATTATTGTTGTAAGAATTCCCATAAGAATTAGCATAACCGTTACCATTATTATAAGGATATGGCCTATAGTTATTACTAGAATTGTTCCGATAAGCATTGTTGTTGAAATTATTATTTTTAATGAAGTTTACATCAACATGTTCTTCTTGGGCAACCAATGAAGCTAACGGAACATTATTAGGATCAACATTAGTCCTATCATTCACAAGCATAGACATAATAGCATCAATCTTATCACTCAAGGAAGAGGATTCTTCGACGGAATTTACCTTCTTACCTTGTGGAGCTCTTTCCGTGTGCCATTCAGAGTAATTAATCATCATATTATCAAGGAGCTTTGTTGCTTCACCAAGAGTGATGGACATAAAGGTACCTCCAGCAGCTGAATCCAATAGGTTCCGCGAAGAAAAGTTCGATCTCGCATAAAAGGTTTGGATGATCATCCAAGTAGTCGATCCATGGGTTGGGCAATTTTTAACCAAAGATTTCATTCTTTCCCAAGCTTGAGCAACATGTTCATTATCTAATTGTTTAAAATTCATTATGCTACTTCTCAAAGATATAATTTTAGCAGGGGGATAATATCTACCAATAAAAGCATCCTTGCATTTAGTCCATGAATCAATACTATTCTTAGGCGAGAGATAGCAACCAATCTTTAGCTCTTCCTCTTAAAGAGAAAGGAAACAATTTTAATTTTATAATGTCACCATCTACATCTTTATACTTTTGCATTTCACACAATTCAACAAAGTTATTGAGATGGGCAGCAACATCATCGAACTAACACCGGAAAATTGCTCTCGCATCACAAGATTCGATAAAGCAGGTTTAATTTCAAAGAATTATGCTGTAGTAGCAGGTGGAGCAATAGGTGTGCATAAGAAATCATTATTATTTGTGGTTGTGAAGTCACACAACTTAGTATTTTCAGGAGTGGCCATTTTAACGGTAGTAAATAAAGCAAACTAGATAAAATAAATGCAAGTAACTAATTTTTTTGTGTTTTCGATATAGAGTGCAAGACAGTAAATAAAGTAAAGCTAGCAACTATTTTTTTTGTGTTTTGATATAATGCAGCAAACAAATAAGTAAATAAAATAAAGCAAGACAAAAACAAAGTAAAGAGATTGGATTGTGGAGACTCCCCTTGCAGCGTGTCTTGATCTCCCCGGCAACGGCGCCAGAAAAAAGAGCTTGATGGCGTGTAACTCACACGTTCGTTGGGAACCCCAAGAGGAAGGTATGATGCGCACAGCAGCAAGTTTTCCCTCGTAAAGAAACCAAGGTTTATCGAACCAGGAGGAGCCAAGAAGCACGTTGAAGGTTGATGGTGGCGGGATGTAGTGCGGCGCAACACCGGAGATTCCGGCGCCAACGTGGAACCTGCAGAACACAACCAAAGTACTTTGCCCCAACGAAACGAGCGAGGTTGTCAATCTCACCGGCTTGTCTGTAACAAAGGATTAGATGTATAGTGTGGATGATGATTGTTTGCAAGAACGAGTAAAGAACAATAGCAGCAGATTTGTATTTCGAGATGTAAAGAATGGACCGGGGTCCACGAGTTCACTAGAGGTGTCTCTCCCATAAGATAGCATGTTGGGTGAACAAATTACGGTCGGGCAATTGACAAATAGAGAGGGCATAACAATGCACATACATGACATGATGAATATTGTGAGATTTAATTGGGCATTACGACAAAGTACATAGACCGCTATCCAGCATGCATCTATGCCTAAAAAGTCCACCTTCAAGTTATCATCCGAACCCCTTCCAGTATTAAGTTGCAAAACAACAGACAATTGCATTAAGTATGGTGCGTAATGTAATCAATAACTACATCCTCGGACATAGCATCAATGTTTTATCCCTAGTGGAAACAAGTACATCCATAACCTTAGAGGTTTCGTCACTCCCCGCATTCACGGAGACATGAACCCACTATCGAGCATAAATACTCCCTCTTGGAGTTAAGAGCAAAAACTTGGCCGAGCCTCTACTAATAACGGAGAGCATGCAAGATCATAAACAACACATAGGTAATAGATTGATAATCAACATAACATAGTATTCTCTATCCATCGGATCCCGACAAACACAACATATAGAATTACGGATAGATGATCTTGATCATGTTAGGCAGCTCACAAGATCCGACAATGAAGCACATGAGGAGAAGACAACCATCTAGCTACTGCTATGGACCCATAGTCCAGGGGTGAACTACTCACTCATCACTCCGGAGGCGACCATGGCGGTGAAGAGTCCTCCGGGAGATGAATCCCCTCTCGGCAGGGTGCCGGAGGAGATCTCCAGAATCCCCCGAGATGGGATTGGCGGCGGCGGCGTCTCTGGAAGGTTTTCCGTATCGTGGCTCTCGGTACTGGGGGTTTCGCGACGAAGACCTTAAGTAGGCGGAAGGGCAGAGTCGGAGGGGTCACGGGGGCCCCACACAGCAGGGCCGCGCGGGCCCCTCCTGGGCTGCGCCGCCCTAGTGTGGTGGCGCCCCGTGGCCCCACTTCGTCTTCTCTTCGGTCTTCTGGAAGCTTCGTGGCAAAATAGGCCCCCGGGCGTTGATTTCGTCCAATTCCGAGAATATTTCTTTACTAGGATTTCTGAAACCAAAAACAGCAGAAAACAAGAATCGGCTCTTCGGCATCTCGTTAGTAGGTTAGTGCCGGAAAATGCATAAATACGACATATAATGTGTATAAAACATGTAGATATCATCAATAATGTGGCATGGAACATAAGAAATTATTGATACGTCGGAGACGTAACACTCGTCGCCCTTCTTCAGACCATAGTCAAAATCGAACTTTCTCCAGTCATGTCCATACAAATATGTGATGGCCTGCGTCTTGTAGACATACACCTCATAGACCGTGTAGGTGTTCATCAATTTCCCATGGCCATGCATAGTGAAAGACCCTTCATGTAGACACATCTAGTTAATCATTGGACGAAGTTCACAACGTACAGTCTGCATGTGAAAATTGATACTAATGTAAGAAGAAGGAAGACTGAAAATAAGACTTTACTATATGCCAATTCATGCTAAACCACTGAGAATATATACCTATAAATCTGTGAAGGAATTATTACAAAGGTAGATAGAGCCATAGGAGGTGTTATACGCGGGGTATGTACATGGGCCCGCCATATTCCCGCAAACTCAGCATCAGGATGGTGAAGGAAACATGTGAGGTACTACTGACGCGTAGCGCTGAATGTAAGTGGAAGAATTAGGTTGTGCAAAGAGCATAGTTCAGAGCAATGCAAATATTGACAGAAGAAACCAACAGAACTCAAGCGAGTGCATAACACTATGTTACAAACTGAAGAGTGAAAATTTAGTGTATGATGAATATAAGCATGCTAATTTGGTGTTTCTGGATTCCAAAAAAGCATTATACAGAGCTGGTGATAATATCAGACATAAATCATGACATGTATATGTGGCTTAAGAAAATATACCCGAATTCTTGGATGGTTACATCCCCGATGGTCCTTGGACTTGAGCTTATATACGCAGCCAGAAGGTGGGGCTGACAGTAACTTGGTGGCAGCCTCTGCAGATGCTTCACCAGCAGTAGTTGCAATCCTTTTGACCAATGCAGGCTTAGCAGTTTTAGTCTATATATGAAATATTGAATAGCAACATACATCATCAGTGATATTAAAATGAATCTATGGGACACTGATGCATACAGTGCTGAATGTAAGTGGAAGAATGTGGTTGTGTGTGATTCTGAACTTTTGGTAAGCATTAGACAAAGCCGGCAATAAACAGACAAAAATCAAATCATGTATGAGGATTAAGAAAATATACCTGCTTCCTGAAAAGGATACCACCCAGTGATGTCTACGCACGCTTCTATTCCTGTAGACAGTGTTGGGCATCCAAGAGCAGAGGTTTATAGAAGAGCAGCAAGTTTTCCTTAATTGAATCACCCAAGGTTTATCGAACTCAGGGAGGTAGAGGTCAAAGATATCCCTCTCAAGCAACCCTGCAATTAAGATACAAGAAGTCTCTTGTGTCCCCAACACACCTAATACACTTGTCAGATGTATAGGTGCACTAGTTCGGCGAAGAGATAGTGAAATACAAGTAATATGGTTGATTGTAAGTAGTAATTGCAATCTGAAATAAAGATGGCAGCAAGCAAACATGTAGCAGAACTTGTTGGAAACGGTGTTTTAATGCTTAGAAACAAGGCCTAGGGATCATACTTTCACCAGTGGACACTCTCAACAATGATCACATAACTGAATAAATAAATGCTACTCTTAAACACTCTCTTGTTGGATAACAAACACCATTCATTATGTAGGACTACAAAAGCACACCTCAAGCCGTAGTAAACAAGCTCCACAACTTCATAAAGGAATCACACACGATGCGCACACTGTCACCATCACACCGTGGAGAGTGAATCCGGAGTTCATATTAAAGTAACCTCTAGAGTGCATAATAGACCGTTGCAATTTAGACCGAGTACTAACATAGCATACAAACTGTCACCAATAGCTATGAAAGGGGGAATAGATCACATCAATACTATCATAGTAATAGTTAACTTCATAATCTACAAGAGATTACAATCATAACCTACGCCAAGTACTACATGATGCACACACTCGTCAACTTTACATCATGGAGGAGGAATAGACTACTTTAATAACATCACTAGAGTAGCACATAGATTAATAGTGATACAAAGCTCATGATCACATAAAGATCACACCATGGGAGAGAGAGATGAACCACATAGCTACCGGTAGAGCCCTCAGCCTCGGGGAGAACTACTCCCTCCTCATCATGGGAGACATCAACGGCGATGAAGATGGCGGTGGCGTCGATGGAGATGACTCCGGGGGCAATTCCCCGTCCCGGCGGCGTGCCGGAACGGAGATTCTGTCCCCCGAAACTTGTCTTCGCGATGGCGGCGGCTACGGAACTCTTCGTGGAATATCGTCGATTGTTTTAGGGTTTTCACGACGGAAGGAATATATAGGCGAAGGGGCGATGTCGGTGGAGTCCCGAGGGCCCCACCCCATAGGGCGGCGCGGCCAGGGGTGGGGCCGCGCCCCCCTAGGGTGTGGCCGCCTCGTGGCTCCTCTTCGTCTCCTCTTCGGTGTTCGGAAGCCTCCGTGGAAAATAAGACCGTGGGCTTTTGTTTCGTCCAATTCCGAGAATATTTCCGTGTAGGATTTCTGAAACCAAAAACAGCAGAAAACAGGAACTGGCGCTTCGGCATCTTGTTAATAGGTTAGTTCCGGAAAATGCATCAAAATGATATAAAGTATGGATAAAACATGTAGATATTGTCATAAAACTAGCATGGAACATAAGAAATTATAGATACGTTTGAGACGTATCAAGCATC
>NC_061511.1:123658353-123762642 GCF_022539505.1 Lolium rigidum
TGATACGTCTCCGACGTATCGATAATTTCTTATGTTCTATGCCATATTATTGATGATACCTACATGTTTTATGCACACTTTATGTCATATTCGTGCATTTTCCGGAACTAACCTATTAACAAGATGCCGAAGTGCCGGTTCTTTGTTTTTACGCTGTTTTTGGTTTCAGAAATCCTAGTAACGAAATATTCTCGGAATTGGACGAAATCAAAGCCCAGGGGCCTATTTTCTCACGAAGCTTCCGGAAGTCCGAAGGAGAGACGAAGAGGGGCCACGGAGGGGCCACACTATAGGGCGGCGCGGCCCCCTCTGGCCGCGCGGCCCCGTGGTGTGGGGCCCCGTGCCGCCTCTTGACCTGCCCTTCCGCCTACAAATAGCCTCCGTGGCGAAACCCCCAGTACCGAGAGCCACGATACGGAAAACCTTACTGAGACGCCGCCGCCGCCGATCCCATCTCGGGGGATCCAGGAGATCGCCTCCGGCACCCTGCCGGAGAGGGGAATCATCTCCCGGAGGACTCTACGCCGCCATGGTCGCCTCCGGAGTGATGTGTGAGTAGTCTACCCCTGGACTATGGGTCCATAGCAGTAGCTAGATGGTTGTCTTCTCCTCATTGTGCTTCATTGTTGGATCTTGTGAGCTGCCTAACATGATCAAGATCATCTATCTGTAATTCTATATGTTGTGTTTGTCGGGATCCGATGGATAGAGAATACTATGTCATGTTAATTATCAAGTTATTATACATGTGTTGTTTATGATCTTGCATGCTCTCCGTTTCTAGTAGAGGCTCTGGCCAAGTTTTTACTTTTAACTCCAAGAGGGAGTACTTATGCTCGATTGTGGGTTCATGCCTGCATTGACACTCGGGACGGTGATGGAAAGTTCTAAGGTTGTGTTGTGCTTGTTGCCACTAGGGATAAAACATTGGCGCTATGTCCGAGGATGTAGTTGTTGATTACATTACGCACCATACTTAATGCAATTGTCTCGTTGTTTAGCAACTTAATACCGGGAGGGGTTCGGATGATAACTCTGAAGGTGGACTTTTTAGGCATAGATGCAGCTTGGATGGCGGTCTATGTACTTTGTCGTAATGCCCAATTAAATCTCACTATACTTATCATGTCATGTATGTGCATTGTTATGCTCTCTCTATTTGTCAATTGCCCGACTGTAATTTGTTCACCCAACATGCTTTTATCTTATGGGAGAGACACCTCTAGTGAACTGTGGACCCCGGTCCATTCTTTAATATCTGAAATACAAATCTGTTGCAATACTTGTTTTACTATTTTCTCTGCAAACAATTATCTTCCACACAATACGGTTAATCCTTCGTTACGACAAGCCGGTGAGATTGACAACCTCATCTGTTTCGTTGGGGCAAAGTACTTTGGTTGTGTTGTGCAGGGTTCCACGTTGGCGCCGGAATCTCCGGTGTTGCGCCGCACTACATCCCGCCGCCATCAACCTTCAACGTGCTTCTTGGCTCCTCCTGGTTCGATAAACCTTGGTTTCTTTCTGAGGGAAAACTTGCTGCTGTGCGCATCATACCTTCCTCTTGGGGTTACCCAACGAACGTGTGAAATACACGCCATCACTCATCGCCTTGTTCGACAAAACGATTTTCTACCTTGAAGGGGGTGGCGACTGGAGAATGCTGGAGGCCCTTACACCTGCACCTGATTATCCAAATTACTGTGATGCCATTGAACTCGGTGGCCACGTTTTTGCGGTGGACGAAACTGACGGCTCCACGTACTTCTGGGACACCGCAAATGGTATTTTTTCAGTCCTTTTGCATTGCATGATACACTGCCTTAACCAATGAAGTTATTAATGAACTACCTTGTTTATATTTTACCTTTCTTAAATGACTTAATGATCACACACCCTTTTGCTGAATATGAATGAACCGTTGATTGCAATGAATTAGTAGTACTAATTAGCCACCAACAAACATAGTATGCTCAGTATGTGATTGCATTCATGAATTAGTAACTCTACGCCAATGCAGAATATGGATGTAATTAACCAGTATCTCAAAAGATAACGTAGCACTATGAAGGCACCCTTTTTGATAACCTTTTACACCCATTGTTTCATATATAACTAATTGATTTTGCCTCCAAAAGGAGGACGAGAGACCCCGCCATCTGCATCAGAGAGATGCATAAGGACTTTCATAAGTATATGACTTAACGATCACATCCTTTATCTGAATATGAATGAACCGTTGCTTGCAATGAATTAGTACTAGTCGGTCATCGGCAAACATAGTATACTCCGTATGTG
This sequence comes from Lolium rigidum, assembly GCF_022539505.1. NCBI lineage: Eukaryota > Viridiplantae > Streptophyta > Magnoliopsida > Poales > Poaceae > Lolium > Lolium rigidum. The sequence goes on from NC_061511.1 coordinate 123,660,652, forward strand.
AATGCATTCCTGAATTAGTAACTCTATGCAAGCTGCAGAATATGGATGTAATTAACAAGTATCTCAAATGTTAACATAGAAACAGAAAAATAGAAGAAAATCGTTTGTAATTACATGCGTAGCTTATATTTTCTAGAGATCGGGGAAAAAGCGTTGATTGGATGTACCTACATGCAGATCAAACAGTTCTTTGTTTATATCGGTGAACAATCTGCAAAATGGTATAATTAATTTTGTGTTTGATACATTATTTCTCCCATTTTCTTGAATAGATTTCAGTTTCCCACAATTATCTTTGATTAGTGTGGTTATCTTTTTCCTAATTCAATGTTATTTAAGTTTGAGTAAGTTTACGACTAATATCTACAACCTCATATATATATAAGATTTAGCACCTGCAGGCCTAACAAAGTTAGCTGCCTGTAGTCCCTGTATAGTTCTTTCTTTTTGCTTTCTCGGTTTTTCGTAGCCTTGCTACAACCCTGTATGCTCTAATATATAATGATGCACGACTAGGCATGTGTTCGAGAAAAGAAAATCTAAATATCTTTTGTAATATATGAACCTATATTGATGTTTTAGATGTTGGTAGTATAACTTTCGATAAACTTGAACAGACTTAAATCAGTTTAACTTAGCACAACCATATGGCGTACCTTTTTTAGAACGCGAAAATGAGGTAAACAAATACCATGTGTACCCTTTACTATCAATAGTAGAGAAGAGATTATGAACCTTCAACTCTAAAATGCAAATTCTTCTACTGAATGGATAGCTGCATCTGATACCTATTTTGCAAATGTTACCAGACTTGGGGTTAGCTATAAAAAGGCATTTCTTTCTTGTGAAGCTTAATGCACTACCAACACAACCAAAAGTCCGAACTGATCGCAAGGGCGGCAATTTTAGGATAAATTGCGAAAGCCAGGACTCGAACTCGAGACCCTGGCTCTGACACCATGTCAAGCTTCATCGACTAGCCAACGCAACCAAAAGTCCGAACTGATGGAAAGGTCTAGGCAATCCACTTATACGAGTTAAACATTTCTTACCCTTCGGGTGGTCACGGGAAGCTCTCTAATAGATCACTTAAGACAAAGGGAATTAACTACAGCACAGGACTTAAACTTAAGATGATATATATTTGTCAAAATTTGAATGTATCTATATGCTTTCACTGTCTAGATACATCTGAATTTGGACAAATCTCAGACACTTTCGGTGGGACAGAGGTAGTATATAATTGTGTATACACTAACTAGTGTCTAGTTTTGGCGAAGTTAAGACTAGTTTCGTGGGATGGATGCAGTATAACTGATATATTGGACACTCGATTTGAACACATGAATGACCAATGTCCTTAGCTTACATAGTCGTATTTATACTGTGAGCATGAACGATGAACAATGCTGTTGTTTGAATATGGTTGCCAGTAACACCCTATTCGTCTCCATTTCTAATATTGCAGAAAACCCGATGCTCCCGTTTGTAATCCCGCCACCGGTGGTGGATGATCAGCGAGTACGCGTGGTTCCTCGCTCCATCTGCCGATGGCAAGCGATTGATGATCATCCTTACGAGTAAACAACATTGGGATTGCCAATGCTGAAGTACCTCCCGACATTCCCTATGCTGCTAATGGGCTTCGGCTACGGCGAGTATCCTCCTGTTGCCACCTACGTCTTTGAGCAGGATCCCTTATCTACTGCACGTGCAGGAGACTCTCTTTGGAGGCAGGTTAACAGCCTCGGCGACCACTCTCTGTTCCTCGGACTCAATTACCCGATCATTGCCAACCTGAAGAAGCGTGAATCCAAAGCTCCCGATGGCACATTGGTTCCATTCATGAGGAAAAACTGCGTCTACACAAGCATACCGGAAGTTTCTTCATAATCAATACCCTAAAATTTTGCGCTGCAACCTCCAGCCAGATGAAGGTGAGACTGTGGGAGTTATCGGCCTTCCCAGAGATGGTTGGGGTAGTGTCCGACAAGCGGCTATGTGGTTTAAGCCTGCTTTAAACATTGCCCGTTCGGTGTTACCTTTAAAAAAACACTGACGCACTTTTTTATTATGCTTGAAGTGTTGAGAAGTAGTACACTTGTTTTTAGTACGTACTAGTTTGAATCAGTTTATTTGAACACCGCCTCGCTTTTGTATTTCGTGTTGCCTTCATATTATAACCCATGCATGGCTGTTTTAGGATTGACTTTATTTCAGCACTATAATTACAATGTGTGTACGTCCTTTATAATATAGCCACCTCTTGTTGTGCCAAAAAGAAGGCACTTACCAACACATGACTTCGGTTGTGCATGTGCGGTCCGCACAATGTAGCTACCCAGTTGAAAACGTCAAATTAAGCTGGTCCGCACAATGTAGCTACCCAGTTGAAAACGTCAAAAAAAAATAGCCACCTCTTGTTGATCATACTCATGAGAGGACCATTCCTATTTTTTTCGCCGCTAAAGGGTAAAGTACATCCCTGGGGGCAGTGATTCTTGCTGCAGGCCACTAAACATGCATCAACTACGAGCAAGGAAGTAGATGAGCGACCTAGGTGACTGTGCGGACCCCACTTGTGGACCAAAGAAAAAACATGTCAATACGGAACAGATGTACATACGACAACTCCTATATGATATGTGTATGTACGATTGAGCATCTGGAGGTGTGCTTGCCACCTGCTACCTCACACGAAGGGTTTGGATCTTGTGTTTCGTACACGGATCGGACTGAAATTGTCGTGTGCATAGCAAGGTTCATGTCAATAAGGCTGAGTTTGGCATCTAAGTCTAGGCAACAAATACTTTTGGGTTCCAACGGCCATCTACATGGTATTTGCTATTGGCCTACTTGCTCCAGCTGTCGAAGCCCAATAACTAGAAATGGGCCTTTCTGCTCATGCAATGTCGGCCCTTTTCTAAAGAACCACAGATCCTATGATTGGCAAAAAACAAAACCACGGAGATTCTACATAAAAGTTGTTTGTATTTATTTTGAATTATTGGGTTGCAATTTTTGAAACTGCTCATGGCCAATATGAAAATCCTTGATCGCTCCATACCCACATGGATCACGGTATTTTTAAAAATTCATAAAGTGGATTTGAAATTTAAAACATATCCTAATAATTCCATGATATATATTCTATTAACTTGCAAGATCTTGGAGCGAAAGAGCTTGTATTAGTCTGCAAAAATAATACAGATAAACCTGTCATTAACAAGAAATGAAGGTTTATCGTCCAAAGAGGATGCCATGTGGGACCCATGAGCCAGCAGCGTCCTCAACATTTCAAATGCGGTAGGATATCCAAAAAAAAAAAGCAAGTATCCCGAAAATAGGGGTCAAAAATAAATCATAGAAATGAAACATTTATAGTTCAGAGAGTCTGACATGTGGGACAGATCCACCAGCAGCATCCTCATCATTTCAAAGTCGGCAGAGGATCAAAAGAAAAAAAGGCAAATAGCCAGAAATTAGGGGTCAAAAGTAAATCCAACAAAGGAAACTTTTATTCTTCATAGAAGATGACATGTGGGACCGACTCGCCAGACATCGTCCTCATCGTTTCAAAGGCCGCAGGGGATCAAAAGAAAAAAGGCAAATATCCGGAAATTAGGGGTAAAAAATAAATCCAACAAAGGAAAGGTTTATTGTTCATAGAGGCTGACATGTGGGACCCATGAGCCAGCAGCCTCCTCAATTTCAAAGGCGGCATATGATCGAAAGAAAAAGGCAAGTGACCAAAAATCGGGGGGTAAAAAAAATCCAAGAAAAGAAACTTTATTGTACATAGAGGATGAAATGCGGGTCCCATGAGGCAGCTACTTACTCAACGTTTCAAAGGCGGCATGAGATTGAAAGAAAAAGGAAAGTGACCAAATATCAGGAGCAAAAAATAATCCAAGAAAAGAAACTTTTATTGTACATAGAGGATGACATATGGGTCCCATTTTGCAGCAGCGATCTCAACGTTTCAATGGCGGCATGAGATCGAAAGAAAAATACAAGTGCCAAAACATCAGTAGCAAAAAATAAACGAAGAAAAGAAACTTTATTGTACATAGAGTATGACATGCGGGTCCCATTTTTCAGCAGTGGTCTTAACGTTTCCAAGGGGCACGGGATCGAAAGAAAAAGGAAGTGACCAAATATCGGGAGCCAAAAATAATCCAAGAAAAGAAACTTTATTGTACATAGAGGATGACATGCGGGTCCCATTTTGCGGCAGCGGTCTCAACGTTTCCAAGGCGGCACGGGATCAAAAGAAAAAGGAAGTAGCCGGAAATCAGGGGTAAAAATAATTCCAAGAAAGGAAACTTTTATTCTACATAGAGGATGACTTGCGGGACCCACGAGCCAGCAGCTTCCTCAACGTTTCAGAAGCGGCATGATACCGAAAGAAAAAGGCAAGTGACTGTTATCACCAGAATTTGACCGGATCAGAGGTGGGCCGCGATTAAGATGGCCTTGAAGAATATACATGGAAGATATACATGAATCGGCCTTGTATACATAGTTTGGGCTAGTTTGCCCGTGTATCTGTAAATATAGTAGGATACGTGTCGGTTAGATATAATTTGGCTCGTGCACGGTTGGGATTATTCCCACGTTAGAAAGTCTACGGACTATAAATATGTATCTAGGGTTATTGAGAAAAACAACAATCACGTTCATCACAAACCAATCTAGGCGCATCGCCAACCCCTTGTTTCGAGGGTTTCTTCCGGGTAATCATCATGCTACCTAGATCGCATCTTGCGATCTAGGCGATACACGTTTATTCGCTGTTCATGCGTTGCTCGTCGTTGAAGCCTTGTTGATGGCGAGCAACGTAGTTATCATAGATGTGTTAGGGTTAGCATTGTTTCATCGTATCATATGCTTTCGCCCATGCAACCCTTAGACGTCTAGCCGCCCTTACACCTATCTTAGGTGTAAGGGCGGCACCTCGCTTGATCATTATTTAGTAGATCCGATCCGTTATGATTGTTCCTTGTTCTTCAAGGATTAGTTTAATATCTGCATAGTTAGGACTTGCAAACGGGTTGAAGGATCCAGTGGCACGTAGGGTGTAGTTTGCTAGCCCTAGATAAGATGTTCCGGGGATCAACTTCATGTTGGTTTTTAGGCCTTGTCTAGGGTCGGTTTATTATCACCGTGTGTGGCTGCCAGGCTCAATCACGCGTAGGATGTTCCGATTGTGTGGTGAAAACCCTAAATCGTCGTAGGTCGTTTTAGCTTTATATTGATCAAGCAGGACCACCATATGATCGTATACCTCATACGATTCATGGGTGGATCGGTTCCTTGAGCCGATTCACAGGACAACCTGAGAACCGATCGAGGCTCGCATTTAATGTTTACGTGTATGCCATGCAGGAAACTAAGCGAAGCAAATCCATGACCTTCCTGACCAGGTATAGGTCAGGTGGCACGCCCTTGCACCAGCATCGGACGTGCGTGCCGAGGCTTTGCGGGCCGTCGCTCGAGGGACCAGGGCCAGCCGCGAGTCCGGGAGCCTCCCGGCTCTCTTGTGTTGCCCGTCTCTGCTCGCCGGTGGGTTTCCGACCGCAACACATTCGGCACGCCCGGTGGGACAGTCTTCGACATCAAGCGCATCGCCATCTACATCTGAGATGGCGGAAGGTACTCCGATCACGTACGAAGATCCGGCGAGGAGCTCAAGAAGAAGTATGACGAGGTCAAAGCTATCCTCGAAGCCGACCTCATCGGCTCTTTCCAGAGAACCCGCTCACACGGCATCCGATGGAAAGGGTTCTCACCTGAAGGCGCGCTCGATGGAGTGGACCTGTCCGCCCCTTCAGAAGAACGCACCAGGTCTCTGCGTCAGGAGATTAATTTCATGGTAGCTCATTCGCTGCACCGCCATTCTGAGAGCCTGGTGAACACTTTGGAGCGTGCCGCCCTTCGGGTGATCCAGGAAATCATGAGGCATCAGCACTCTCCGTCAGGACCTGCTCTAGGGACTCACCAAGGTGAGATACCACTCCAGTCCCGACCACCGCTGCCGTTTGCGTTGGCAGCACCAGAAGTGCCGAGTTCACCGGCATTCGTCGTCTACAAGATCGGTGGTGACCCCAATGATTACCAGTTCTTGTATGAGGCGCCTAAGGAGATCCCTCACGGGTACACGTGCACATACGTGCCGAGGCTGCGATGCATCGGGCACTCACGAACCGGACCGCAACGGCGGGGACTTCGGAACGAGTAGGAGGGACTTCGGGAACGGACCTTGAGAAGCGAGACGTGGCTAGCTAAGTATGCCACTCCGACGAACCTCCGGAGCTCAACTCCTGCGGTTGGCTCGAGCTTGAGAAGCAAGCGTGGCTGGCGAAGTATGCCACTCCGGCGAATCTTCGGAGTTCGACTCCTGCAGCCGAGCACCGCGGATCAGATCAGTACAATCTTGAGAGACCAGTTCGACATGGTGCCGAAAAGGAGGGCAATCGGCTATTCCAAGCCGTACCCCAACGAGTACGATTTGATCCCACTACCACCCAAATATCGGCTCCCTGAATTCTCCAAGTTTAGTGGATCAGATGGCTCCAGCTCGATCGAGCATGTGAGCCGATATTTGGCACAGCTGGGCACGATCTCAGCATCAGATAAGATGCGTGTGAGGTTCTTCGCACAGTCCCTCACAGGATCGGCTTTCGGGTGGTACACATCGCTGCCACCAGACTCAATCCGGACTTGGAAGCGGTTGGAAGAACAGTTCCACATGCGGTATCACTCGAGAGGCTTCGAGGCTGGCATTGCCGATCTAGCACAAGTACGACAAAGCGCGGAGAAACGGTGTCGAATACATCCAGCGCTTCGGGACCGTTAGGAACCGATGCTATTCGGCTCGCGTGGTCGAAAAAGAAGCGATCGAGTTGGCGGTGGTGGGTCTCGCATCACCGATCAAGGATGTGGCCTCCCAAGCAGACTACCCTTCACTGGCGCATATGGTGCAGAAGCTGTCGTTATATGAACAGCGCCACCAAGAGGTGTACCAGGATAAATTCAAGTGTGCGGTGGTCCTGGTTGAGGCAGATGAAGATGAAGGCTCTGCGGGAGATCAAGAGGTAGCAGTGGCTGAATGGACTCGGGGGGCAAGCCACAAGGTCCTCAAGAGGGTTTGACTTCGACGTGACCAAGGCTGAGCAAATTTTCGACCTCCTACTTAAGGAGAAGCAGCTAAAGGTACCCGAAGGCCACAAAATCCCCACGGCGCAGGAGCTGAACGGAAAGCCATACCGCAAGTGGCATAACACGTTCACCCATACCACCAACGACCGCAGGGTGTGGCGTCGGCAGATTCAAATGGCGATAGAACAAGGGCGTCTAATTTTCAGCCAGTACGCCATGAAAGTCGACACACACCCCTTCCCCGCCGTTAACATGGTGGAGTACACTTACCCTGGGAGGTGCCAACCAGGTTTCTCGTTCAGCATCAACATGGTAGGACCTGGGCACCCCTCTGGTAAGGGCAGAGACGAGGGCAACTGCTCTCATGACAAGGACAAAGAGGAAGCCGTTCCACGCGATCGGCTCCGGCACGATGGCAAGCGCTACATCACAGAGGGAGAAGTGAAGAATGTGAGATATCAGCGACCTCTCTCTGATCACCTCCTCAACAAATACGTGAATCAATACGACCAACGCCGACGATACGACAACGACGACGAAAGAGATCGTCTGGCTAGCAGGGACGCCAGGAGACATCGTCGGCAGGATCGCGACGAGGAGAAATATGAGCGCCACGCCAGGGAAAAGTCAAGAGAGCAAGATGACGTGGATAGGCACTGGGACTGTCCCTTCTTCAGACACTGCTGGGATTCGGGAATGAGCCGATTGCCTACAATCGGCAACTGCCCGGAATGTAGACAGAAGAAGAAGGATGCGAGTGACGTGTCCGTGTTCAAACGTCTAGGGCCTCTCCTGCCTCGGAACAAGCACGCTGAGTCCTCTCGGGTGGAAGATCTCGAGGAGTTAGAAGACGATGATGAAGAAGAAGAAGATAAGTACCACCGGCCAAGGTGGTGCCCTGATGGACTCAGCCGTTCCCAAAAGCGTAGGGTTCAGCGACTACGTGGTTTGGAGGAAGCCAAAAGGTTATACCTGCACACGTTAAGGAAGGCGCGGCCTGATCTGGCCGCGAAAATTCAGCAAACTCTGGACAAAGAAGGTCGGCCACAAAAGAAAGAGTGGCGCCCCAGACAAAAGAAAGCCGATGATGAGACATCGGCTGGCACAAACATGGTGTTCATCCTTCCGGCGGAGTTTAGCGCTCTAGGATTAGACGAAGCACCTGTGGCACAACTTGACTGCGGCCCACGGCCAGTTATCTTTGAGAAGCCACGAGAAAGAAGCTACAGACACCTGAAGGCCCTGTACTTGCGAGGTTATATCAATGGGCAGCCTGTCAACAAGATGCTGGTGGACACCGGAGCGGCGGTCAACATCATGTCGTACTCCATGCTACGTCGGTTGGGACGCTCTAGCTCGGATCTGATCAAGACCAACGTTACACTGAGCGATTTCAACGGCCAAGCATCTGAAGCACAAGGTGTGCTGAACGTGGATCTGACCGTAGGAAGAAAAACCATCCCTACGACGTTCTTTATTGTCGATAGCAAGAGAACCTATGCTGTCCTGCTAGGGAGAGATTGGATCCACGCCAACTGTTGCATCCCATCCACGATGCACCAATGTTTAATACAGTTGGATGGAGATGAAGTAGAGGTCGTCCAAGCGGATGACTCAGCCGAGATTTCAACGGCTGGCATGAACGTTTGGGAGACGTCAGGCCAAGAGCCACTCTCAGGCATCACTTTGGACGACTGCGAGCGCATCGATGTGACGAAGGACGGGGTGAGGCTGGTCTTATCCACCGGCCTGACCGTGTAACAAGAGCAAAATCTATGAGCGTAAGTGGCAAGGCCGATCCTTGTGATCGGCCCCAAAAAAAAATTATAAAAAGGGATAATCTGGTCTCAAGCATGTCACGTGGTTATAGTAAAGCAAGACCAAGATGTAAACCTTCATTAAGCGATCCAATCAACATGGAGGCCGATTCCAGCAATCGGCCAAAATTATCCTCACCATACGTTCTGCCCGTGTTCAACGTCGACCTAGCGGGCGGCGGAAAGCAGGGATACAGGTTTACGTCGGCTGATGAGCTGGAAGAAGTCAACATTGGTCCTTACAGAGCCGATGTTCAAGTACAGTGCCTCGGCTAACTACATAGCCGATATCTGCAGTTACCTGACAGATTCGGCTCGGGGGGCACCTAATCAGATGAACATGTGCGATACATGTGCAGTGAAATATTGGGGGCCGATAGAAAATCGGCCAGTAAAAAAAATGTACACGCGAGTCACAGCCGATGCACAGCCATCGACTCTAGTACAAATTACAGGATCTACCAGCTGCGTGTTTAAAGCGCGGATTTCGGCCAAGTCGGTCTTCAGTTCAACTTTGAGGCCTTCTGCTTCCTCGAGGGAGTGAACGATGAGAGCTTCCTTAGCTTCAATGAACTGTTTTTTGTTGCCCGAACCTTCTCTTCGAGGACCTCAACCCTTGGCGCAGGGTCGTCAGTTCAGCAGTGCTGTCAGATTTTGGCGTCCAAGGCAGCCTGTTGCTCATTAAGCCGTTGGCATTGGTCTGCAATATCGGCTTTCAACGGAAGAAATGATCGGCTCTGGTGTTTCTGCTGTCGGTTTGGCCAAGTTGGCCACCTTCTCAACTACACTCGTAGGAGTTGTTAGGGCCAGAGTGGCGGATGGCATGGGTACCTCTTCTACTTCCCCATTGGAGGTGTCATCAGTCTGCAAGTGGAGAGGCTTGCGGTTCCTTGCGGGCTCTCTTGATGCATCGGCTCTCTGTGCTTAGGCTGCCCTGCCCTGCTTTAATGGGAGTTTGGGAAACGGTAGGTTCAGTGGCTGACCTTTTCTTGGAAGCCGACGTTGGCAAGTCTGGCTGGCTCTGCGTGGTGGTTGTCTCATAATTTCCCGAGCTCGAGTCCCTTCAACTGGACTGTGTGTCTTCACTAGAGTTTCCTTCAGGGGGGTCTGTGGAAGAAATACAAGTATGCTGCAGAAGTCCGGAAGGATGGATGAAATCAGTCAAAGCATGGGTGAAACTTACGTGCGACCTTTCTTCCCCTGGAGTAGGGCTTTGGTGTTTCAGAGTCTTCCTGGCAGCTACTTGCCTCACCGCTATTCTCGCCTTGACAGAGGCTCGGGGGGCAGCTGACCTAGTAAATACTCTGCTTTTTGAAGCCGATTGGGGTGTCATCGGCTGGCCTTGCATCACAACCTTCTTCGAAGGTGGTGAGTTGTTGCAAAAGAGGACCACCGGAGCTGTTGGGAGGAATCTAAAAGGGGAGCCTTCATCATCTACAGGGTCTGGACCGTCCTGTTGCTGCAAGGAGATGAAGGAGACTGGATTTTCAAAACAGCCGATGAACAGCCATCGGCTATAGGATTGCAAAGTATTATGGTCAGATATCAAGTTGCCGTCTGGATTTGAGGAATGTTTGCTTGAATCTATCTAATTTGGCAATTGAGTTTGATCTTATGGGTGTTTGATAGTTAAAGACCGATACGCTGCTATCGGTTCTTTGCGTGTTGACTTACTTTGACAATCGGCAAAACTGGTAAAAGGACAGAATCGGCTTAGAGATGTTTTCTTCATTAATAAAAGTGCTTTTACAGAAAAGAGCCGATTGCTCAAGGAAGAAAGAACAAAAGCCGATTACTACTACTAGTCCTATGCTAGTAGTCCCTAATCTAAGGGCCGTTGCTGCCCTCGTCGTCGTCATCGCTGCCGCCGGCGCAGCTGCTGGTAGCTCCCTCATCGCTGCTCCCGTAGCCTTCTACGGGAGCCTCGTCTTCCTCATCGTCGTCGTCGGCTCGTCGTCGTCCCACCGAGCGCGGAGGCGCTTCGCCGGCGGGTAACCTTCGAGGGAGTCGTCGTCGTCGTCTTCCTCCTCCTCTTCCTCGGAGGAGGTGAAGTCGTCCCGGGAGAAGCGGTCGTCCTCGCTCTCCGCCTCCTCCTCCCGTCGAAGAGGAATTGGAGGTCGTCCTCTCCGTCGGTCAAGGACTTGTCATCCTCGGACCAGATGGAGGAATCGTGGTCCTCCTTGTCCCACGTCGTTGGGGCGAGGATGTCGTGCGCCGCCAACGAGCCCCACTGCGGCGTAGGCTCACGGAAGGGAGACGATACGTAGGAGAGGTTTGAGGAGGCAGAGGAGGAGGAGGAGGAAGAAGACATGGCTACAGAGGAAGGGGTTTTTTTGCCGATGGCTAGTACGGAGCAAGAGGATGAAAGGGGCGAACTGCTCGACGCGGTTAAATAATGTGATATTGGGGAGAGTTAATGTTACAGCAGGTTCCGAGGAGGTGGTGCCAAAGAATTGTCAAATCGCGCAGAGAAGTTGAGAAGGCGAAGCATCATGATGAAGGATACTGCAACGGTTCTGCTCTGCCACGACATGACCCGACGAAGAAAAAAAAACAGAGTGATTTTGGAATTATCATTTCCAAAACCAGGGGGAATGTGTTATCACCAGAATTTGATCGGATCAGAGGTGGGCCGCGATTAAGATGGGCTTGAACAATATACATGGAAGATATACATGAATCGGCCTTGTATACAAAGTTTGGGCTAGTTTGCCCATGTATCTGTAAATATAGTAGGATACGTGTCGGTTAGATAGAATTTGGCTCGTGCACGGTTGGGATTATTCCCACGTTAGAAAGTCTACGGACTATAAATATGTATCTAGGGTTATTGAGAAAAACAACAATCACGTTCATCACAAACCAATCTAGGCGCATCGCCAACCCCTTGTTTCGAGGGTTTCTTCCGGGTAATCATCATGCTACCTAGATCGCATCTTGCGATCTAGGCAGTACACGTTTATTCGCTGTTCATGCGTTGCTCGTGCTGAAGCCTTGTTGATGGCGAGCAACGTAGTTATCATAGATGTGTTAGGGTTAGCATTGTTTCATCGTATCATATGCTTTCGCCCATGCAACCCTTAGACGTCTAGCCGCCCTTACACCTATCTTAGGTGTAAGGGCGGCACCTCGCTTGATCATTATTTAGTAGATCCGATCCGTTATGATTGTTCCTTGTTCTTCAAGGATTAGTTTAATATCTGCATAGTTAGGCCTTGCAAACGGGTTGAAGGATCAAGTGGCACGTCGGGTGTAGTTTGCTAGCCCTAGATAAGATGTTCCGGGGATCAACTTCATGTTGGTTTTTAGGCCTTGTCTAGGGTCGGTTTATTATCACCGTGCGTGGCTGCCAGGCTCAATCACGCGTAGGATGTTTCGATTGTGTGGTGAAAACCCTAAATCGTCGTAGGTCGTTTTAGCTTTATATTGATCAAGCAGGACCACCATATGATCGTATACCTCATACGATTCATGGGTGGATCGGCTCCTTGAGCCGATTCACAGGACAACCTGAGAGCCGACCGAGGCTCGCATTTAATGTTTACGTGTATGCCATGCAGGAAACTAAGCGAAGCAAATCCATCACCTTCCTGACCAGGTATAGGTCAGGTGGCACGCCCTTGCACCAGCATCGGACGTGCGTGCCGAGGCTTTGCGGGCCGTCGCTCGAGGGACCGGGGCCAGCCGCAGTCACGGGAGCCTCCCGGCTCTACTTGTGTTGCCCGTCGGCCGCTCGCCGGTGGGTTTCGACCGCAACGGTGACAAATATCGGGTCCCAAAAATAATCCAAGAAAAAACGTTTATTGTACATAGAGGATGACATGCGGGTCCCATTTTGCAGCCAGCGTTCTCAACGTTTCAAAGTTGCATGAGATCGAAAGAAAAAGGCAAGTGACAAATATCAGGAGCCAAAAATAATCCACGAAAGAAACTTTTATTGTGCATAGAGGATGACATGCGGGTCCCATCATGCAGCAGCGGTCTCGACGTTGCCAAGGCGGCACAGGACCAAAAGAAAAAGGAAGTAGGCAGAAATTAGGGGGTCAAAAATAAACTCCAAAAAAAGAAAGTTGATTGTACATAGAGGATGACATGCGGGTCCCATGAGTCGACAGCCTTACTCAACGTTTCCAAGGCAACAGGGGATCAAAAGAAAATCGGAGGGTGAAAAAATCCAAGAAAAGAAAGTTTTATAGTACATAGAGGATGACATGCGGGTCCCATGAGCCAGCAGGTTCCTCGACGTTTCAAAGGTGGCATGAGATCGAAAGAAAAAGGCAAGTGACCAAATATCAGGAGCCAAAAATAATAATCCAAGAAAAGTAATTTTTATTGTACATAGAGATGACATGTGGGTCCCATTTTGCCGCAGCGGTCTCAGCGTTTCGAAGTCGGCATAAGATGGAAAGAAAAAGGCAAGTGACAAATATCTGGAGCCAAAAATAATCCAAGAAAAGAAATTATTGTACATAGAGGATGACATGCGGGTCCCATTTAGCAGCAGAGTTCTCAACGTTTCCAATGCGGCACAGGAACCAAAAAAAAGGAAGTAGCCGAAATCGGGGGTCAAAAAAATCCAAGAAAAGAAAGGTTTCAATTGGGCTGCATCCGGCCGTCCGGGCCTTCGAACTATCCTCGCGACGCCTTTGGACTCGTACAATTTCAGCCCACTCCAAAACAGGAAAGTCACAGTGCTTCGCAAAAACAAAAAACAAGGAGATTCAACATATAAGTTTGTTTATTTAAAAATAAAGATTTATTTTTTCCGTTTGCAATAGCTCAGAGCGAAATACACTGTTTATTGTCTGCAAAATAATCAAGATATCACATGTTTTTGTACTGGGAGGCTGACATCGGGGACCCACGAGCCAGCAGCGTCGTCAACGTTTTAAAGACAGCTGAGGATCGAAAGAAAAAATAAACCAAAAATCAGTTGGTAAAAAAATAAAAATAAACATTTATCGTTCACATGCGGGACCCATGAGGCAGCAGCATCCTCAACGATTTCAAGGCGGCAGGGGATCAAAAGAAAAAAAAAAGGAAATATCCCAGAAATTAATTAGGGGTTCAAAATAAATCCATCAAAGGAAAGTTTTATTGTTCATAGAGGATGACATGTGGGACCAACCTGCCAACAGCGTTCTCATCGTTTCAAAGGGGGCAGGAGATCAAAAGAAAAAGGCAAGTAGCCAGAAATTAGGGGTAAAAAATAACTCCAAGAAAGGAAACTTTTATTGTTCGTAGAGGATGACATGCGGGACCCATGCGCCAGCAGCTTACTTAAAGTTTCAAAGGCGGCATGAGATCGAAAGAAAAAGGCAAGTAACAAAATATCAGGAGCCAAAGATAATCCAAGAAAAGAAACTTTATTTACATAGATGATGGCATGCGGGTCCCATTTTGCAGCAGCGGTCCCAACGTTTCAAATGCGGCTTGAGATCAAAAGAAAAAGAAAGTAGCCAGAAATTAGGGGGTCAAAAAAATCCAATAAAATAAAGTTGATGGACATAGAGGATGACATGCGGGTCCCATGAGCTAGCAGGTTCCTCAATGTTTCAAACGTGGCATGAGATCGAAAGAAAAAGGCAAGTGACCAAAAATCAGGAGCCAAAAATAATTCAAGAAAAGAAACTTGATTGTACATAGAGGATGACATGTGGGTCCCATTTAGCAGCAGCGGTCTCACCGTTTGAGAGGCTGCGCGGGATCGAAAGAAAAAGGCAAGTGACCAAATATCAAGAGCCAAAAATAATCCAAGAAAAGAAATTTTATTGTACATAGAGGATGACATGCGGGTCCCATTTTGCAGCAGCGGTCTCAACATTTCCAAGGCGGCACAGGACCAAAAGAAAAATGAAGTAGCCAGAAATCAGGGGGTGAAAAAAATCCAAGAAAAGAAAGATTTCAATTGGGCTGCATCTTGGACATTCGGGCCTTCGAACTATCCTGCTGGGCCTTTTGACTCGTACAATTTCAGCCCACTCCAAAACAGGAAAGTTCGGATTTTCTAAAAAAACAGGAAAGTCCTATGCTTCGCAAAAACACAAAACAATGAGATTCAACATATAAGTTTGTTTATGTAAAAATAAAGATTTAATTTATCCGTTTGCAACAGCTCAGAGCGAAATACATTGTTTATTGTCTGCAAAATAATCAAGATATCACATGTTTCTTGTACGGGGAGGCTGACATCGGGGACCCATGAGCCAGCAGCGTCGTCAATGTTTTAAAGGCGGCAGGGGATGGAAAGAAAAAATAAACCAAAAATCTGTTGGTAAAAAATCCAAGAAAAGAAACATTTTCGTTACGAGAGGATGACATGCGGGACCCATGAGGCGGCGGCATCCTCGGCGTTTATTGTTCATAGAGGTTGACATGTGGGACCCGTGAGCCGGCGGCGCCACGAACGTTTTAAAGGCTGCAGGAGATCGAAAGAAAAAATAAGCCAAAAATCGTTTGGTCAACAAAATCCAAGAAAAGAAACATTTACCGTTACGAGAGGATGACATGCGGGACCCATGAGGCAGCGGCATCCTCAACGATTCCAAGGCGGCGGGGATCAAAGGAAAAAAGGAAATATCCCGAAATTAATCAGGGGTTCAAAATAAATCCATCAAAGGAAACTTTTATTGTTCACGAGAGGATGACATGTGGGACCGACACGCTAACGAGCGTCCTCATCGTTTCAAAGGGGGCATGAGATCAAAAGAAAAAGGCAAATAGCCGGAAATTAGGGGTCAAAAATAACTCCAAGAAAGGAAACTTTTATTGTTCGTAGAGGATGACATGCGGGACCCATGAGCCAGCAGCTTACTCAACATTTCAAAGGCGGCATGAGATCGAAAGAAAAAGGCAAGTGACAAAATATCAGGAGCCAAAGATAATCCAAGAAAAAAAACTTTATTGTACATAGAGGATGACATGCGGGTCCCAATTAGCAGCTGCGGTCTCAACGTTTCAAATGCGGCTTGAGATCAAAAGAAAAAGAAAGTTGATTGTACATAGAGGATGACATGCGGGTCCCATGAGTCGGCAGCTTACTCAACGTTTCCAAGGCGGCAGGGGATCAAAAGGAAAAGGAAATAGCCAAAAATCAGAGGGTGAAAAAAAACCCAAGAAAATAAACTTTTATAGCACATAGAGGATGACATGTGGGTCCCATGAGCCAGCAGGTTCCTCAATGTTTCAAACGTGGCATGAGATCGAAAGAAAAATGCAAGTGACCAAATATCAGGAGCCAAAAATAATTCAAGAAAAGAAACTTGAGTGTACATAGAGGATGACATGCGGGTCCCATTTAGCAGCAGCGGTATCACCGTTTGAGAAGCGGCAGGGGATCGAAAGAAAAAGGCAAGTGACCAAATATGAGGTGCCAAAAAAATCCAAGAAAAGAAAGTTTTATAGTACATAGAGGATGACATGCGGGTCCCATGAGCCTGCAGAGTTCCTCAACGTGGCATGAGATCGAAAGAAAAATGCAAGTGACCAAATATCGGGAGCCAAAAATAATTCAAGAAAAGAAACTTGATTGTACATAGAGGATGACATGCGGGTCCCATTTAGCGGCAGCGGTATCACCGTTTGAGAGGCTGCACGGGATCGAAAGAAAAAGGCAAGTGACCAAATATGAGGTTCCAAAAAAAATCCTAGAAAAGAAAGTTTTATAGTACATAGAGGATGACATGCGGGTCCCATTTAGCGGCAGCGGTCTCACCGTTTGAGAGGCGGCAGGGGATCGAAAGAAAAAGGTAAGTGACCAAATATGAGGTGCCAAAAAATCCAAGAAACGAAAGTTTTATAGTACATAGAGGATGACATGCGGGTCCCATTTAGCAGCAGCGGTATCACCGTTTGAGAGGCGGCAGGGGATCGAAAGAAAAAAGGCAAGTGACCAAATTTGAGGTGCCAAAAAAAATCCAAGAAAAGAAAGTTTTATAGTACATAGAGGATAACATGCGGGTCCCATATAGCAGCAGCGGTATCACCGTTTGAGAGGCGGCAAGGGATCAAAAGAAAAAGGAAGTAGCCAAAAATCAGGGGGTCAAAAAAAATCCAAGAATAGAAAGAATTTTGGTTCATAGAGGATGACATGCGGGACCCATGATCATGCATCGTAAACGGCTCGATCGGAGAGCGTTGAACGAGATGGCGCGATCGAGAAAAAAAACAATGCCAGAGAGGCTGCCATCTAGGCCCTACATCCCTCGGCGGTGCGGATTTGCGTTGACTCGGCCGGCGAATCCGAGAATTCGAGATGCACCACGTCCCGGGCCACCATACGCCACGTTTTGGCCGTTTTCGTTGGGCTAGGTGGCCTCAAAAATGAGAAAAAAAAATGTTTTGACATGCACAACGGACAGACCCAAAATCGTCGGCCATGGTACACCAGCAACCACGGAGCGACTTCAACTTCCTCGGCCATGCAACTTTTCTTGTAGTGTGGTGGAGTCCACCTTGGACTCCCCCCTCTAGGGTTGGCTGGCCATGGGGAGGTGGAGTCCCTCCGGGACTCTTCCTTCCTTAGTGATTTCTTCCGGACTTTTCTAGAACCTTCTAGAACCTTCCATAAATGCATCGGATCATTTCCAAACTTGGAATATGACTTCCTATATATGAATCTTATTCTCCGGACCATTCCGGAACTCCTCGTGATGTCCGAGATCCCATCCGAGACTTCGAACAATACTTCGAACTCCATTCCATATTCAAGTTCTACTATTACAACATCAAACCTTAAGTGTGTCACCCTACGGTTCGCGAACTATGTAGACATGGTTGAGAACTCTCTCCGACCAATAACCAATAGCGGGATCTGGATATCCATAATGGCTCCCACATATTCAACGATGACTAAGTGATCGAATGAACCATTCACATATGATACCAATTCCCTTTGTCACGCGATATTTTACTTGTCCGAGGTTTGATCATCGGTATCACTCTATACCTTGTTCAACCTCGTCTCCTGACAAGTACTCTTTACTCGTACCGTGGTATGTGGTCTCTTATGAACTTATTCATATGCTTGCAAGACATTAGACGACATTCCACCGAGAGGGCCCAGAGTATATATATCCGTCATCGGGATGGACAAATCCCACTGTTGATCCATATGCCTCAACTCATACTTTCCGGATACTTAATCCCACCTTTATAACCACCCATTTACGCAGTGGCGTTTGATGTAATCAAAGTACCTTTCCGGTATAAGTGATTTACATGATCTCATGGTCATAAGGACTAGGTAACTATGTATCGAAAGCTTATAGCAAATAACTTAATGACGTGATCTTATGCTACGCTTAATTGGGTGTGTCCATTACATCATTCATATAATGATATAACCTTGTTATTAATAACATCCAATGTTCATGATTATGAAACTAATCATCTACTAATCAACAAGCTAGTTAAGAGGCTTACTAGGGACTCATTGTTGTTTACATAACACACATGTATCAATGTTTCGGTTAATACAATTATAGCATGGTATATAAACATTTATCATAAACATAAAGATATATAATAACAACTTTTATTATTGCCTCTTGGGCATATCTCCAACAGTCTCCCACTTGCACTAGAGTCAATAATCTAGATTACATTGTAAGGTACCTAACACCCATGGCATTCTGGTGTTGGTCATGCTTTGCCCTAGGGAGAGCTTTAGTCAACGGTTCAGATCAATGTGTACTTTGCAAATCTTTACTTCTCCATCTTCGATGTACTCGCGAATCGAATGATAACGCAGCTTGATATGCTTCAGCCTCTTGTGTGACCTTGGTTCTTGTGCATTGGCGATGGCACCCATGTTGTCACAGTAGATGACTAGTGGGTCCAATGCACTAGGAACCACACCGAGCTCTACAATGGACCTCTTCATCCATACCGCTTCTGATGAAGCCTCTGAAGCCGCTATGTACTCCGATTCTGTTGATGACTTCGCCACCGTGCACTTGCTTCGAGCTTGCCCAGCTTATCTGCAGCACCATTCAATATAAACACGTACCCGGACCGTGACTTGGAGTCATCGGGATCGGTGTTCCAACTTGCATCGGTGTAACTTGTTACAACGAGCTCTTGGTCACCTCCATAACAAAGAAACATATCCTTAGTTCTTTTCAAGTACTTCGGGATATTCTTGACCGCTGTCCGAGTGTTCCATTCCTGGATCACTTTGATATCTGCTAGTCAAACTAACAACATGTGCTATATCCGATCTAGTACATAGCATGGCATACATGATAGAGCCTATCGCCGAGGCATAGGGGATCGACTCATCCTTTCTCTTTCTGTCTGTCAGTAGCCGGACCTTGAGTCTTACTCAAGACCTTGCACAGTAACAGAGGTAAGAATCCTTTCTTACTTTCGTCCATTCTAAACTTCTTTAGAATCTTGTCTAGGTATGTACTCCGTGATAGCCCTATTAGACGTCTTGATCTATCTCTATAAATCTTGATGCCTAATATATACGATGCTTCACCAAGGTCTTTCATTGAAAAACTATTATTCAAATAACCCTTTACATCGCTTAATAGTTCTATATCATTCCCAATCAATAATATGTCATCTACATATAATATCGGGAATGCTACGAGCTCCCACTCACTTTCTTGTAAATACATGCCTCTCCATGACACTTGTATAAACCCGAAGTCTTTGATCACCTTATCAAAGCGTCGGTTCCAACTTCTCGATGCTTGCTTCGGTCCATAAATTGAACGGTGAAGTTTGCATACTTTGTCGGCATTTTTAGGATCGACAAAACCTTTGGGTTGTACCATATACAACTCTTCCTCAATGTCTCCATTAAGGAACGCCGTTTTGACATCCATCCGCCAAATCTCATAATCGAAAAATGCAGCTATTGCTAACAAAATCCTCACAGATTTTAGCTTCGCTACAGGTGAGAAAGTCTCATCGTAGTCAACACCTTGAATTTGTTGGAAACCCTTTGCGACAAGTCGAGCTTTATAGACGATAATATTACCATCGGCATCTGTTTTTCTCTTGAAGATCCATTTATTCTCGACAGCCTTGTGGCTATCGAGTAAGTCTACCAAAGTTCACACTTTGTTATCATACATGGATCCCATTTCGGATTTCATGGCTTCTTGCCATTTGTTGGAATCTGGGCTCATCATCGCTTCTTCATACGTCGCAGGGTCTTCATCATTGTTGTCCACAATCATGACAATTAGACAAGGATCATACCAATCAGGAGTGGCACGTTCCCTTGTCGATCTACGAGGTTGTGTAGCTATCTCGTTTGAAGTTTCATGATCATTATCATTAGCTTCCTCTGTTGCCGGTGTAGGCGGCACATGAACATCTTCCGGTACTGCGCTACTCTGATCAACGAGCAAAGATTCTTCAATCTCATCGAGTTCTACTTTTCTTCCAGTCACTTCTTTAGTGAGAAATTATTTCTCAAGAAAGGTTCCGTTCTTAGCAACAAAGATCTTGCCTTCGGATCTATGATAGAAAGTGTACCCTATAGTTTCCTTAGGGTATCCTATGAAGACGCATTTCTCCGCTTTGGGTTCTAGCTTGTCCGGTTGTAACTTTTACCCCAAACTTTAAGGAACGACAACTTAGGTTTCTTATTAAACCATAATTCATACGGTGTCGTTTCAACGGATTTTGATGGTGCTCTATTTAAAGTGAATGCGGCTGTCTCTAATGCATAACTCCAAAATGATAACGGCAAATCAGTAAGAGACATCATAGAACGAACCATATCTAAGAGAGTTCGATTACGACGTTCGGACACACCGTTTCGTTGTGGTGTTCCCGGCGGTGTCAATTGTGAAAGTATTCCGCATTTCTTTAAATGCATGCCAAACTCATAACTCAGATATTCACCTTCGCGATCAGATCGTAGAAATTTAATCTTCTTGTTACGTTGATTTTCTACTTCACTTTGAAATTCCTTAAACTTCTCGAAAGTTTCAGATTTATGTTTCATTAAATAGATATACCCATATCTACTCAAATCATCTGTGAAGGTTAGAACATAACGATAACCACCGCGCGAGGCTACACTCATTGGTCCACACACATCGGTATGTATGATTTCCAACAAGTCTTTAGCTCGCTCCATAATACCAGAGAATGGAGTCTTAGTCATTTTTCCCATTAGACATGCTTCGCATCTATCAAGTGACTCAAAGTCAAGTGATTCAAGTAATCCATCGGTATGGAGTTTCTTCATGCGTTTCACTCCAATATGACCAAGACGACAGTGCCACATATAAGTAGAATTATCATTCAATTTAATTCGCTTAGCATCAATGTTATGAATATGTGTATCACTACTATCGAGATCTATCAGAAATAAACCATTCTTTTTCGGTGCTCGACCATAAAAGATATTATTCATAAAAATAGAACAACTATTATTCTCAGACTTGAATGAATAACCGTCTTGCATTAAACAAGATCCAGATATAATGTTCATGCTCAACGCGGGTACAAAGTAACAATTATTGAGGTTTAAAACTAATCCCGAAGGTAGATGTAAAGGAAGTGTGCCGACAGCGATCACATCGACTTTGGATCCATTTCCAACGCGCATCGTCACTTCATCCTTCAACAGTCTTCGTTTATTCTTTAGTTCCTGTTTCGAGTTACAAATATGAGCAACCGAACCAGTATCAAATACCCAGGTACTAGTACGAGAACCAGCGAGATAAACATCTATAACATTGTTATCACCAGAATTTGACCGGATCAGAGGTGGGCCGCGATTGGAGATGGGCTTGAAGATTATATACGGAAGAAGTACATGAATCGGCCTTGTGTACCAAGTTTGGGCTAATTGCCCGTGTATCAGTACCATAGTAGGATACGTGTCGGTTAGAAGTTAGAGTTTAACCCGTGCACGGTTAGGTGCACGCCTGAATTAGAAAGTCCCCCGGACTATAAATATGTATCTAGGGTTTATGAAATAAACAACAACCAACGTTCAACACAAATCAATCTCGGCGCATCGCCAACTCCTTCGTCTCGAGGGTTTCTCCCGGTAAGCACCATGTCTGCCTAGATCGCATCTTGCGATCTAGGCAGCACAAGCTTATTACGTTGTTCATGCGTTGCTCGTCATCGAAGCCTTTTTGATGGTGAGCAACGTAGTTATCTTAGATGTGTTAGGGTTAGCATTGTTCTTCGTATCATATGCTTGTCGTAGTGCAACCCTCATGCATCTAGCCGCCCTTACACCTATCTTAGGTGTAGGGCGGCACCCCGCTTGATCATCGTTTAGTAGATCCGATCCGTTACTGGTTGCTCCTTGTTCTTCAAGGATTAGTTTAATATCTGCAATAGTTAGGCCTTACAAAGGGTTGGAGGATCCAGCGGCGCGTAGGGTGTCGTTTGCTAGTCCTAGACAGGATGTTCCGGGGATCAACCTCGTGTTGGTTTTTAGGCCTTGTCTAGGACCGGCTCACGATCACCGTGCGTGGCCGCGAGGCCCAATCGTGAGTAGGATGATCCGATTATGCGGTGAAAACCCTAAATCGTCGTAGATCGCTTTAGCTTTACCTTGATCAAGCAGGACCACCATATATTCGTGCACCTGCTACGAACCATGGGTGGATCGGCTCTTTGAGCCGATTCACAGGATAACCTGAGAGCCGATCGAGGCTCGTATTTAATGTTTACGTGTATGCCATGCAGGAAACTAAGCGAGGCATCATCCAACACCTTCCCGACCAGGTATAGGTCGGGTGGCACGCCCTTGCATCAGCATCGGACGTGTGCGCGGACGCTTTGCGGGCCGTCGCTCGGAGGGACCAGGGCCAGCCCGCAGCCCCGGAGTTGTTCCCGGCTCTACTGGTGCTGCCCGTCGCTGCCCGCCGGTGGGTTTCGACCGCAACACATTCTCGGCACGCCCCGGTGGGACAATCTTCGACATCAACCGCATCGCCATCTACATCCGAGATGGCGGAGGGCACTCCGGTTAAGTACGAGGATCCGACCGACGAGCTCAAGAAGAAGCATGACGAGATCAAGGCAGTCCTCGAAGCCGACCTCATCGGCTCTTTTCACGTAACCCGGTCCCATGGCATCGGTGGAAGGGGTTCTCACCGAAGGCGCGTCGATGGAGTGGACCTGTCCTCCCCGTCGGAAGAACGCACCAGGTCGGCTGCGTCGGGAGATCAACTTCATGGTGGCTCATTCGCCGCACCGCCACTCGAGAGCTCCGGTGAACACTTTGGAGCGTGTCGCTCTTCGCGTGATCCAGGAAATCATGAGCCATCAGTACTCTCCGTCAGGACCGGCTCTGGGGACTTACCAAGGAGAGATGCCGCTCCAGTCCCGTCCGCTGCTGCCGTTCGCGGTGGCAGCACCAGAAGTGCCGATTTCACCGGCATCCGCCGTTAACATGGTGGAATGCACTTACCCTGAAGGTTGCCAGCCAAGATCCTCGTGCAATATCAACATGGTAGGACCTGGGCATCACTCTGGTAAGGACGGAGATGAGGGCAGCTGCTCTCATAGCAAGGACACAGAGGAAGCCGCTCCACGCGATCGGCTCCGCCACGACGGCAAGCGCTACATCACGAGAGGAGAAGTGAGGAACATAAGATATCAGCGACCTCTCTCTGATCACCTCCTCAACAAGTATGTGGGTCAATATGACCAACGCCGGCGGTACAACGACGATGATGAAAAAGATCGTCTGGCTAGGGACGACAGGAGACGCCGTCGGCATGATCGCGACGAGGAGAGGTATGAGCGCCACGCCAAGGAAACGGCGAGAGAGCAAGACGACGTGGATAGGCACCGGGACTGCCCCTTCTTCGGACACTGCTCGGGATTCAGGGAATGAGCCGATTGCCAACAATCGGCAACCGCCCGTAATGCAAACAAAAGAAGAAGGATGCAGCCTAGCGTGTCCGTGTTCAAACGTCTAGGGCCTCTCCCGCCTCGGAACAAACATGCCGAGTCCGCTCGGGTGGAAGATCTCGAGGAACTAGAGGACGATGATGAAGAAGAAGACAAGTATCATCGGCCAAGGTGGTGCCCCGATGGGCTCAGCCGTTCCCAAAAACGAAGGGTTCAGCGTCTACGTGGGTTGGAGGAAGGCGAAAGGTTATACCCGCACACGTTGAGGAAGGCACGACCTGATCCGGCCGCTAAAATTCAGCGAACCCCGGACGAAGAAGGTCGGCCACAAAGGAAAGAGTGGCGCCCGGACAAAAGAAAGCCGATGATGAGACATCGGCTGGCACAAACATGGTCTCCATCCTTCCAACGGAGTTTAGTGCTCCAGGATTGGACGACTGCGAACGCATCGACGTGACAAAGGACGGGGTTAGGTTGGTTTTATCTATCGGTCTGACCGTGTAACAAAAGCAACATCGATGGACAAACATGGCGATGCCGATCCAGGTGATCGGCCCCAGGGATTTATGGAGGAACATTGCAAAAACCTTCATCGAGCAAGCAACGTGGAGGCCGATTCCAGCAATCGGCCAAAATTATCCTCACCATCCATTCTGCCTGGGTTCAACGCCAATCTAATGGGCAATGGGGTTACGTCGGCCAATGAGCTAGAAGAAGTCCACACTGGTCCTAATCAAGCCGACGTTCGCATAGAGTGCCTTGGCTAATCACAGAGCCGATTTCAGCAGCTACCTGGCAGAATCGGCTCGGGGGGGCACCCAATCAGATGAACATGTGCGATACATGTGCAGTGAAACATTGGGGGCCGATAAAAATCGGCCCGTAAAAAAAAAAATTGCATGATATGCAAGGGACAAAGCCGATGCATAGCCATTGACTCTAGCACAATGACACAGGAGCTACCCGCTGCGTGTTCAGGGCACAAGGCAATGCTGTCAGAGGAGTTAAGCCGTTGGTAATTATCTACATATCGGCTTTCAACGGAAGGAAAGTGATCGGCTCTGGCTGACTCTGCATGGTAGCTCTCTCAGACATGATCGAGCCCGGGTATGTTTGTCTGAATCACGTGTCCTCATCACTGTTTTCACCTCGACTGAGGCTCGGGGGGCAGCTAGCTTAGTGGGTGCTCTGTTTTTAGAAGCCGATTGAAGAGTCATCGGCTGGCCCCGCGACGCAATTCCTCTCAAAGGCGATGAGTTCTTGCAAAAGAGGGATCCATCATCATCGATAGAGAATTGGCTCTGGGCTATCTGGTTACTGTAAAGGAACAGAGCAGGGGATATCTGTACTGTAGAAGTCTCGGCTTCAACGACAAGTTGTTTCAGCAGCGGTTTTAGGACTCTTTTGAAGGCATTGATCTGCCTCATTGTCCACCAGAGCTCCAAGTCATCGGTCGAAAAGGTGAAGGATAGATCGTGAAGGATTGATACGTTGACATTGACTTATTGAGCATTGACCAAGTTCACGATCACTCAGACGTCAAAAAGATGAAGAGCGGATTATGAGGGACCGGCGCGTGGCAATCGGCTCATTAAACATTGACTGAGTTGACAATCGGCTAAATTAGCATAAAAAGGAATCGGTGAAATCAAATTGAAGAAATTCTTCATTGATAAACAAGATTTTTTACAATGAAGAGCCGATTGCTCAAGCGAGAAAGAGCAAAAGAAGAGCCGATTGCTCGGGGACTACTAATCCTACATTACTAATCCTCGCTAGCATCATCGTCGGCATCGGAGTCGCCGTCGGCGCTACCGCCGGAGAATTCTTCGTCGCTGCTGCCCCAGCCTTCGGCCGGAGCTTCTTCTTCCTCGTCATCATCATCATCCTCGCTGTCCGCCCAAGTGCGGAAGCGCTTCGTCGGCGGGTACCCAGCGGAAGAGGAGGAATCATCCTCCTCCTCCTCCTCTTCTCCTTCCTCGTCATCACCCTCGTCCTCGCTGTCCGCCCACATGCGGGAGCGCTTCTTCGGCGGAAGCCTGACGGAGGGGGAGGCCTCTGTCTTCTCTACTTCTCCTTCTTTCTCCTCCTTGTCGGAGGAGATGGGGTTCGCCCTGGAGTGGGGGTCGTCTTCATTCTTGCTCTTCGGCGAAGATTGGAGGGGGAGGCCTGAGGGGGAAGAGGAGGAGGAAGACATTGCTACAGGAGAAGAGGGTTTTTTGGGCGTTGGTGGACAGAACAGAGCAAGGGGATGAAGTGGCGAACCGTTCGGCACAGATAAATAAAGGGGGTGTAGTGGAGATTTAATGCCATGACGGTTCTCGAGGACGTGATGCCGAAGTTATCAAATCGTGCAGAGAAGCCCAGGAGGAGAGGCGAAATGATGGAAGATTCTGCGGCAGTTCTGCTCTGCCACGACATGACCCGACGAAGGAAGAGCGTAATGATTTTGGAAATGTTATTTCCAAAACCAGGGGGGCATGTGTTATCACCAGAATTTGACCGGATCAGAGGTGGGCCGCGATTGGAGATGGGCTTGAAGATTATATACGGAAGAAGTACATGAATCGGCCTTGTGTACCAAGTTTGGGCTAATTGCCCGTGTATCTGTACCATAGTAGGATACGTGTCGTTTAGAAGTTAGAGTTTAACCCGTGCACGGTTAGGTGCACGCCTGAATTAGAAAGTCCCCTGGACTATAAATATGTATCTAGGGTTTATGAAATAAACAACAACCAACGTTCAACACAAATCAATCTCGGCGCATCGCCAACTCCATCGTCTCGAGGGTTTCTCCTGGTAAGCACCATGATGCCTAGATCGCATCTTGCGATCTAGGCAGCACAAGCTTATTACGTTGTTCATGCGTTGCTCGTACTGAAGCCTTTTTGATGGTGAGCAACGTAGTTATCTTAGATGTGTTAGGGTTAGCATTGTTCTTCGTATCATATCGTCGTCGTAGTGCAACCCTCATGCATCTAGCCGCCCTTACACCTATCTTAGGTGTAGGGGCGGCACCCGCTTGATCATCGTTTAGTAGATCCGATCCGTTACGGTTGCTCCTTGTTCTTCAAGGATTAGTTTAATATCCGCAATAGTTAGGCCTTACAAAGGGTTGGAGGATCCAGCGGCGCGTAGGGTGTCGTTTGCTAGTCCTAGACAGGGATGTTCCGGGGATCAACCTCGTGTTGGTTTTTAGGCCTTGTCTAGGACCGGCTCACGATCACCGTGCGTGGCCGCGAGGCCCAATCGTGAGTAGGATGATCCGATTATGCGGTGAAAACCCTAAATCGTCGTAGATCGCTTTAGCTTTACCTTGATCAAGCAGGACCACCATATATTTGTGCACCTGCTACGAACCATGGGTGGATCGGCTCTTTGAGCCGATTCACAGGATAACCTGAGAGCCGATCGAGGCTCGTATTTAATGTTTACGTGTATGCCATGCAGGAAACTAAGCGAGGCATCATCCAACACCTTCCTGACCAGGTATAGGTCAGGTGGCACGCCCTTGCATCAGCATTGGACGTGTGCGCAGAAGGCTTTGCGGGCCGTCGCTCGGAGGGACCAGGGCCAGCCGCAGCCCTGAGTTGTTCCCGGCTCTACGGTGTTGCCCGTCGCTGCCCGCCGGTGGGTTTCTGACCGCAACAAACATGTATATCAGATATACCTTCTTTATTCTTCTTGACATGGCCGCTCTTCAGACCCGCCAAATACTTGGAGCAATTATGCTTCCAGTGTCCCTTCTCCTTGCAGTAATAGCACTCAGCATCAGGCTTAGGGCCAGTCTTAGGTTTCACAGGAGGCGTGGCAGCTTTCTTGCCACCCTTCTTGTTTTTGCCTTTAGACTTGCCCTGTTTCTTGAGACTCGGTGTTCTTGTTGACCATCAACACTTGGTGCTCTTTCTTAATCTCAATCTCAGAGATTTTAGCATGGCGAAGAGTTCAGGTAACTCTTTGTTCATGTTCTGCATATTGTAATTCATCACAAAGTTCTTGTAACTAGGTGGCAGTGATTGAAGGACACGATTAATCCCCAGTCTGTTAGGAATCACTATTCCCAAGTCACGGAGTTTCTTTGCATGCCCGGTCATGGCGAGCATGTGCTCACTAACGGAGCTGCCTTCTTCCATCATGCAACTGAAGAAGTGTTTCGATGCTTCATAGCATTCCACGGCCGCATGAGTTTCAAAGATAGTTTTCAACTCATTGACTAACTCATGTGGATCGTGGTGCTCAAAACGTTTTTGAAGATCGGCTTCCAGACTGCACAGGATGGCACACTGAACTTGAGAGTACCGAGTTTTCCGAGTAGCGTAAACATTCTTTACTTCATCGGTTTAAGTTTCTGCATGAGGGTCACCTAGCCGTGCATCAAGCACATATTGCAGGTTTCCGCCATTGAGGAAGATCCTCACATGACGGAACCAGTCGGTGAAGTTGCTACCGTTGCTCTTAAGCTTTTCTTTCTCTAGGAACTGGTTAAAATTGATTGGGGACGCCATATCTACAACATATATTTGCAATAGTTTAGACTATGTTTATGACAAATTGAGTTCAAATTTTAATTTAACATAATTAAAAACTAGGTGAACTCCCACTCAAAACAATATCCCTCGAATTGTCTTAGTGATCACACGAACCAAATCCACCACACCAAGTCCGATCATCACGAGACAAGATGTAACTTCAATGGCGAACACTCAAAGTGTTCATCATATCAATCATATGATTCATGCTCTACCTTTCGGTATCACGTGTTCCGAGACCATGTCTGTACATGCTAGGCTCGTCAAGGCCACCTTAGTATCCGCATGTGCAAAATTGTCTTGCACCCGTTGTATGCACTTGTTGAGTCTATCACATCCGATCATCACGAGATGCTTCGAAATGACAAGTCTTGGCAACGGTGCTACTAAGGATGAACACTTTATTATCTTGATATTTTAGTGAGAGGGATCATCTTATAATGCTACCGTCGCGATCTAAGCAAAATAAGATGCATAAAAGGATTAACATCACATGCAGTTCATATGTGATATGATATGGCCCTTTTGTCTTTGCGCCTTTGATCTTCATCTCCAAAGCACGGACATGATCTCCATCATCAACGGGCATGATCTCCATCATCGTTGGCGTAGCGTCAAGGTCAATGGTGCCGTCTTCATGATTGTTCTCCCATGTAGCAACTATTACAACTTCTTTGAAATACTACTCAACATGAAATTTGAAGACAACCATAAGGCTCCTGCCGGTTGCCACAATACAATAATGATCATCTCATACATATTCATCATCACATTATGGCCATATCACATCACCAAACCCTGCAAAAACAAGTTAGACGTTCTCTAATTTGGTTTGCATATTTTACGTGGTTTAGGGTTTTCGAGTGAGATCTAATCTACCTACGAACATGAACCACAACGGTGATACTAGTGTTGTCAATAGAAGAGTAAATTGAATCTTCACTATAGTAGGAGAGACGAGACACCCGCAAAGCCACTTATGCAATACAAGTTGCATGTCGAGCGTGGAGCAAATCTCATGAACGCGGTCATGTAAAGTTAGCCCGAGCCGCTTCATCCCACTATGCCACAAAGATGCAAAGTACTCAAACTAAAGACAACATAAGCATCAACGCCCACAAAACCATTGTGTTCTACTCGTGCAACCATCTATGCATAGACACGGCTCTGATACCACTGTAGGGATTCGTTGCATAGAAAACAAAAAATTTCCTACCGCGAGAACGCAATCCAAGCCAAGATGCAATCTAGAAGACGGGAGCAACGAGGAGATGATCGAGACTCACCCTTGAAGATTTCCAAAGCCTACAAGATGAGGCTCTTGTTGCTGCGGTAGACAATCACTTGCCGCTTACAAAAGCGCGTAGAAGATCTTGATCACGGTGCCACGATCGGGCAGCACCTCCGTACTCGGTCACACGTTCGGTGTTGATGAAGACGTCGTCCTTCTCCCCGTTCCAGCGGGCAGCGGAAGTAGTAGCTCCTCCTTGAATCCGTCAGCACGACGGCGTGGTGGCGGTGGCGATGGAGATCTCCGGCGGAGCTTCGCTAAGCGTGCGGGAGAGGTGGAGGAGAGAGGGGGCGGCTAGGGTTTGGGAGAGGGGGTGGCCGGCCTCAAGGGGTGCGGCCAGCTTGTGGCTTTGTGGTGGCCGGCCCCCTCCCCTATGCCCCTCATTATATAGGTGGAAACCAAAGTGTTGGACTACAAGTCTTCGAATAAGACCCGAACCCAAAACCTTCCATGTAGTAGGGAAACCTACCCAAGGTGGGACTCCCACCCAAGTGGGATTCCCACCCTTCCATGAAGAGGGGTGGCCGGCCCCCTTGGTGGAGTCCACCTTGGACTCCCCCCTCTAGGGTTGGCCGGCCATGGGGAGGTGGAGTCCCTCCGGGACTCTTCCTTCCTTAGTGATTTCTTCCGGACTTTTCTAGAACCTTCCATAAATGCACCGGATCATTTCCAAACTTGGAATATGACTTACTATATATGAATCTTATTCTCCGGACCATTCCGGAACTCCTCGTGATGTCCGGGATCCCATCCGAGACTTCGAACAATACTTCGAACTCCATTCCATATTCAAGTTCTACTATTACAACATCAAACCTTAAGTGTGTCACCCTACGGTTCGCGAACTATGTAGACATGGTTGAGAACTCTCTCCGACCAATAACCAATAGCGGGATCTGGAGATCCATAATGGCTCCCACATATTCAACGATGACTTAGTGATCGAATGAACCATTCACATATGATACCAATTCCCTTTGTCACGCGATATTTTACTTGTCCGAGGTTTGATCATCGGTATTACTCTATACCTTGTTCAACCTCGTCTCCTGACAAGTACTCTTTACTCGTACCGTGGTATGTGGTCTCTTATGAACTTATTCATATGCTTGCAAGACATTAGACGACATTCCACCGAGAGGGCCCAGAGTATATCTATCCGTCATCGGGATGGACAAATCCCACTGTTGATCCATATGCCTCAACTCATACTTTCAGGATACTTAATACCACCTTTATAACCACCCATTTACGCAGTGGCGTTTGATGTAATCAAAGTACCTTTCCAGTATAAGTGATTTACATGATCTCATGGTCATAAGGACTAGGTAACTATGTATCAAAAGCTTATAGCATATAACTTAATGACGTGATCTTATGCTACGCTTAATTGGGTGTGTCCATTACATCATTCATATAATGATATAACCTTGTTATTAATAACATCCAATGTTCATGATTATGAAACTAATCATCTACTAATCAACAAGCTAGTTAAGAGGCTTACTAGGGACTCATTGTTGTTTACATAACACACATGTATCAATGTTTCGGTTAATACAATTATAGCATGGTATATAAACATTTATCATAAACATAAAGATATATAATAACAACTTTTATTATTGCCTCTTGGGCATATCTCCAACATACATTACGCACCATACTTAATGCAATTGTCTGTTGTTTGCAACTTAATACCGGAAGGGGTTCGGATGATAACCTGAAAGTGGACTATTTAGGCATAGATGCATGCTGGATAGCGGTCTATGTACTTTGTCGTAATGCCTCGATTGAATCTCATAGTACTCATCATGATATATGTATGTGCATTGTTATGCCTTCTTTATTTGTCAATTGCCCAAGCGTAATTCGTTCACCCAACATGCTATTTATCTTATGGGAGAGACACCACTAGTGAGCTGTGGATCCCGGTCCATTCTTTACATCTGAAATACAATCTCTGCAATTGTTCTTTCTTGTTCTTCGCAAACAATCATCATCTTCCACACAATACGTTTAATCCTTTGTTTTCGGCAAGCCGGTGAGATTGACAACCTCACCGTTACGTTGGGGCAAAGTACTTTGATTGTGTTGTGCAGGTTCCACGTTGGCGCCGGAATCCCTGGTGTTGCGCCGCACTACACTTCGTCACCAACAACCTTCAACGTGCTTCTTGGCTCCTACTGGTTCGATAAACCTTGGTTTCTTTCTGAGGGAAAACTTGCTATTGTACGCATCACACCTTCCTCTTGGGGTTCCCAACGGACGTGTGTAACTGCACGCATCAGGTAGTCAGGCGGCAAAGTGGACCGTGATGGATGACAATGGCCTTCGGGGGCGGCTCGAGATGCTCTAAGTGGTGTTTCGTCGTGCCCTCTCTGGATTTGGACACTTTTGGTACCCCATTAGCCCGCGTATATATACCTATGTCGGAGGCACATGTCTGGTATCGTCTCTCCTTTTCCCAAGCCCCTACTCTCCGCCGTGCATTTGTAAGAAATATGCCCTAGAGAAAATCATAGAGATGATTATATTTCGCTGTATCCATGAGTTATTGTAATGTTCCTTTAATATCCATATCAAGCAACTTGTATTGATTGGCAATGATGTGAAATGTTTGTGAATCTCTTTCCTTGTATGATTTTCTAAAGTTTCCCTAGTTTGAGTTTATGTAAGGACACATGTAAATATTAGAGTAGCACATCGATTGGTTGATGACTATGTTTCTTAACTCATGGACATGGAGATGTCAAACCAATGATGTGGACACATGTTATGTACATGGGGTTTGACCGACCCAACGTGAGACATGGCAAATATACTTGCAGTTCTCTCTCTACACATTGTATACACTTTATCCTTATAACGGAGATTGTCGCATGTACTTGAGATGTGAATCGGCCTACTTAGGGGCTATCGAATGCTACACCATGACAGGGAAGTTATAAAGCTAGCTTTTGATAACTACAAGTGCACATGTAGTTGTAGCTAGTTTCAAAATAATAGTATTGATCCCATAGAGAGCTTACCGGCTATGGTCAATTATTTTTTCCTTGTTACGACTTACTTACGGATGCACAAGTAATTCAAAGTAAAGGTGAAAAAGGTTTAATTTAGGGTGTTGAGCTGTAAAAGTAAAGTTGCTATTAGTAACAAATGAAAAGGAGAACAATGCGCTGTAACTCTGTAAGGGTATTGAAACTGCAGTGGGCTAAAGTGTTCCCGGGGAATCTTGGATTCAGCTCCAGTGTTTATAGTGTTAAAGATTAGGATATTCTAGCCATTCTTTTATGCATGTGTATGGGATAAGCTCAACATAGGGTGGTTGCAGACCAACCATCTGTTCAACTGGCCTCTCATAACCGCAGTTATTTAAAGGAAAAATCAGCTTAGTACATTACTATTAAGGGTCCCGCTAGGATCCCATGGCTATGGATGAAAGATATATGAGTCTCCTCTAATTCCCCCTTAACCCCTGTGTTAGAGGATTAGCATGAGGGTGTCACTTGACGCCTCCTTCTCTACCACGTGTCCAAGAGTAATCCCATCTCTTGTCCTTAGAAGCAAATATCGCATGGTAGACTTCATACAATATCAAGAGAGAAAAGTAATACACAATGATAAAGGAATGAATAAAACATCTTTATTTCAATTGTAATCTATAACCATGGTTTCACCATATCTCCAAGAACAAAGGAATCTACTCACACATAGAAGTAGGAGACATCATCATAGTAATGAAATGGATCAAACACATATGGGAAATGAATTATTGTTCATATCTACCCCAAAGTATAAGAAATACAACAAGATGTGGCTGATTGATGGTGATGATGGTCTTGGTGCAGCTGATGTTGATGGAGATGATGCCCAGTCCTCCTTAGATCCGAGTAGTGGCGAGGACCGGTGCCCTTCTGCTAGTTCCCCCCTCCAGGTCCCTTTCGGAGGTGAGGTTACTGTGTTTTCTGGTGTCTACGAATGTCAGATCTCTCCTTCATCTACACGGGGTGAAACCATTTGAAGAGACGAATGCGGTGGAGGGTCATACGATTCCGCCGTACGGGTGGGCTCTGCCCGTACCAATGGTCGTCAAACTCCCTGATTGCTTCGTTATGACTGTTTTCTCAGCAAGCTTCTCTCACGTGCTAAGGTAAATATATTTATTGCTTTAAATGGCCTTCAATCATCATATTTGTATCCAAAAATGACTATTCCATTGATCATGTCCATTATGTCCTTCCATTCGGAGATCCTGTTGAAACTAACATAAAAGGTGCACATGCGCACCGTAAAATACCAAAATCATATCACTACTAATGCAAAAAAAACATAAATTAAATATGCTTAAAATGTACTCATCGACTTCCCCAAGCTTAGACTCTTGCTCATCCCGAGAAAGATATCATCTTGATGGACGTGGTCATCGCGTGAGTCGTTAAAATACATGAGGCATTTGAAGTAAATGATGACCATAAAAAGATGTAGAACCAAACACGGGCTCTAGTCCACTTACGCAACTCAAAATGGCTTAGTTGGCTTCCACACCTTAGTACTAATAGTTTATAAGAATATCAGTTGTAATATGATGCACAACTATTAGCCCGGCCGAATGATTTTGTGAGGTGATTTTCATTCTCAAACATGTTTAGAACTTTGCACATCCACTTAAGATTCAACAAATAGAGTGGTCACGAGCTAGCTAGATTTTGCTTTTCAAATTTCTTATCTTGTAATTGGGTCGATGAACCCCCTAGATTCCTTCTATACTCCTTGATAAACGATTTAACCGTACTTTTATTGGGGCAACAAGTTTTAGACGTACTATTTTCCTTACCAGGGTATCTAAGGGGACTAGAAGGTTTTTAATGAGGTGGCTTGCTAGCTTAATATATTTGGTTTATTTCAAAAAAAAAATTCAAGAACTCTGCATGGTCTCTTTTGTTTCCTCTCATGACCATGTTGCATGCCCTTCGCACATTTCTTATTTTCTTACACATATTTTGTAGCACTTGTGTAAATGAGTTAGGCATGCTTTCAATCTCATGAGAGGAATCAAAATGGATCAAAACTTTGAATCGAATACCAAGTTGACTATGAATTAATTCACTTTATGTGGTTTGAGTATCCACCTCATCTTGTACGCATTCAAAAAAAAATTGGTAGTTTTCATTTGCGTCTCTTTCTTTCTTAATTTTTTAAAATGACATACTATCAAAATTCTTCACATATTCCATAAGTATCAATAGTGCGGAAGACTCTATCTTCACTTATCATGTACAAGTAAAGTAAAACTCATCCTACATCTAGTAAGATAACCACAAACTGAAATACTTTAAATATAATAAAAACTCAAAATCCTTAGGACATATTTCATACTACCCTCCGAAGAAACTAAAGTTACAACTTATTATGGAAAAAATTGAAATAGTAAAATAATATGCATGCGGGGAAAATAAACACGCTAAAATTGTAAAAGATAGATTACAAGGTCTTGAAGATCTCCCCAAGCCTGGAATCAAGCTAGGTTGGATCAAATAATCCATCGCGGTTATTTGATACCGTGGCAAAGCCTTCTAAGGTGGAGTGATGGTGTTGGTAGCTCGGTGAGGATCAACCACGAGAGTCTTGTTTGTTGAAGTGAGGATAGAGACTTATAGCTTATATTGCCGATTGAGTGTCTCCACATGGTTAACTTGAGTCTTTAATACCATGGAATAAGAGAACGAACAACCAAGACATTGCCACATTACGCACCTATCCATCGTCGAGCCAAAAGCCCTAGATTCATTATCTCCCTTGGTTCCTTAGAGATCGCCAAGATACCTTTTTATATGTAAGTTGTATATTTGTTCTCCTCGGCAATAATGTTTGAAGGTAAGAGTAAGGTTTATCTCATTTCGAGAGGTCTAAACCTGAGTAAAATATACGTGGGAGATAAGGCGGCAAGTCAGCTCATTTCCAACGTGAAGCAATGGAGGGCTGGGCAGTAAAGAGAAGCTAGCCAAAATCGAGTTCTGTAATCTTAAATATTCTTCTTTAAAAACCGATCTAGAAGCCGAAAATAACCATGAAAAGCCAATAAGCCATCTTGGAAGTTGGAAGCACGCAGCTGAAAGAAAACTGTTGCCACCGTTGCTCACAAAGCGACATGAAAAAGGCAACATCATGCAGTAGGGCCTCCTGCCTCCAGCACATTCAGCAAGATGCATCAACGAACGCAGAGCCACGCAGCGTAGGGTTGCCAGCCATTGGCGACCATACCGTCATATGCATGCTTCGCTAGCTTATCTGTTTCTCATGCTGCTGCGTCTGGGGCGTTCATGCTCAGGTTTCTTTCTCTGCAGGCTGCAGGGTATATATGCATATGCTTATCCTGACTGCAGAAGTAGATTTTACCAGGCAAATGGATTGGCGGCGACTTTATTAGGATCTGTTGAACTTCGATGTCTCTTTGTAACTTGTCATGTTC
This sequence comes from Lolium rigidum, assembly GCF_022539505.1. NCBI lineage: Eukaryota > Viridiplantae > Streptophyta > Magnoliopsida > Poales > Poaceae > Lolium > Lolium rigidum. The sequence continues at coordinate 123,696,772 of NC_061511.1, forward strand.
GTACAAAAGAATCCTACTGATTCAGCGGAAGTAAGTCGAGGATGGATGGTGACTTGGTGAGTCGCTGGACATCGTGCTCGCTTGTCCTGTCCAAGCGAGACATCGACAAATTAATGTAGCCATGAACAGAGATCGTGCAGAACCAGAGTTGGTCGCCTCTCCCTCCCGAGTCGCCTCTCCCCCGGGCGGCTTCTTAGGTTCCCCTTCCCACAACCCTAAGTCCCCCACCTCACGTCCCTCTCCTAGCGGCCGTTGCCGCCAGCGTTGGCAGTGATGGCGGCGTCTATCTGGCCGATTCGGCGGCTCGGCGCTGGGCAGGGGAGGTGGTTTCTTGGCCGCGGTTCAGGGGAGATGATGGGCGGCGACGGAGGGCCATGGGCGGCGCGACTGGGCGTGGCCGGGCCTGAACGCCTCCACCAGAGCGGCGATGAGGAGGGGGTGGTGTGTCGCCGGGCGCCAAACCGCGCGGTGGTGCTCTAGGTCGTGCTCTAGGTCGCCTCGATCCGATCTGGGTCTTAGGCCAAGATCTGGACCGGGTGGGCCTAGGCAGGTGTGGTCCTGGTATTGGTCCTTGCCACGCCGACGGGCCGTACTGGACTGCCCTCTCCATGTCTTCCGATCTGGTTAGTAGTTGACCGGCGGCGAGGAGGCTGCTAGTCTTGCGAATAATGGTGGTGGTTCTCGGATTCTTCTCGCGCCAAGTGAAGATCGGTCGTAAGCTTGTTCCCATGAGTCTGGCTGGATTGTCGTGTTCCGCAGATTTATTGTGCGATCAATGCATGAAGATTGCTGGATTAGGTGGTTTCGGTGTGTGTACCCATGTATCTAACCGTTTGGTTTCAAACGGAGCGCTTTGAAGCTCTGCCGGTTGTTAATATCATGGAGCACGTTTGCGTTCCATGGTGCTGTCGGAGAATGTCAAGAAGGCTGAGATCGGTGGACTACAATGGTGGTCGGGTCTTGGTGGCGATGTGGAATTGACTTGGTGTTTCGTGACTTGAATCAGCGACATGTAAAGGAGAAGCTTAGAGTCTTATCTTTCAGGGTGAAAATCTAAGGTCTGGCCTTAATTGATTGTGTCTGACAATGTTCTTGTTGAAGACATTGTTTTGAGAATGAGAATTTTCTTCAGGGTGAAACCTAAGATCTATGATCGGGCGATGACAGTGTTTGTGCAGTGTTTTCTTTTTAGAGACGTCCCTTATGGAGAAACTGATCTTCTGGTGTTCTTTTGGTGGTGTGAGTGTTGCTGATTCAAGAAATATATCACTGTAGCGGGACTTTTATTTTTGTAATTTTTTTTGTGTATGCATCCTTTATGATATTAGAGCATGACATTGTTGTAAAGACTGGGTGTAATTGTTATCTTTGCAATATTAATATATGCTCTTTATCAATAAAAAATAAACAGAGATCGTTCTAATTCAAATGAAACCATTTTTTGTCGGCTTGCATTTCTATTATGAGTACTAGCAGGAATGGGCGCGGCGGCACGCCGCGCCAACCGTGTAATTTGATGTGTTAATAATTTTAAGACCACATTTGAATTGATAAAAATGATGAATATTTTGTTGTTTACACAATGTGTTTCAAGGTGGGTGATAACGAAATTTGATACACCATAAATTGAAATTATGTACACAAAAACCTGATCATGAGAACCAATTAAATAAGCAGCATCAAAAAAAGGGAGAAATTAAGTCTGCTAAGAATAAATGGTACTGCATATTGTCATCATGCATAGAGCGCCAGTGAGTATGCACCGGTGGTTATAAGGAGTTTTTTGTAGCTTAGTGGTAACACTTAGTAGGGAAAATCGAGTTATAAAACAGTAGTTAGCCTGTCGTATTAATATATACTTGGAACTCAATTATATAGTTCATGGAAATGTCTTGCATAAAATACATGGACAGTAAATTCGACATCACTTTTCTAGCGAGAAAAGCTAAGCTGAGATGCTAAAGTAGCACGGTGCAATGGGTCATGTCGGTGTTCCCATGTATTTGAGTTGTCAGTGCTCGGGCGTGTTCATGGTTGGAGAGGATGGTGAGCTCTTCACTTGGTGCACAGTGTACTTATTTAGTGATGTGATGAGCACTTCTTAGATACATTAGTGTATCATATTGAGAGCTGATAGACACACCCAATGATGCAAAAAAGAAATCAAAGAAATCCTCCTTGGCTCTCCTAGTGCATCTATGATATTTGCATCTAGTACACAAACGAATGGTCATATCCTTAAAATTGATTGAATTACTAATTTGAGGGAAAGGACATCAAAGTAGCAAAGAAAATATTGATCTGGCATAGTTCAAACATTTTAGAAGTACAAAGGCGGTCTGGCGCACCCGTGTATGATATCAATGTCGGCATTGTTAAACCCATTTTACATAAAACAGTAATAGTGATTGGCCAATTCTTTTTAACCTTAGAGAACCCAAATCCTTTCTGGCGCGTATTCCAACCACTTTCGAAAGAGGCATTCCAGCCCAAATGACATTGCATAGTACTTCTGTAATTAGTGACATGCTTCCAGCAGGTTTTATTATATAAGGATATAATTGACTCATATTTTACACAGGCAGAACAATACCTGCATGAAAATAATAGGATACACAGGCACATGATACGTTTTTTTCTATTAGTTACCTAGTAAACATACATGATTAATGTCACTTACACCGAATGGAAAAAATCAACAGTCTGTGTGTTGATTCAAATAGAGTATATGTCTTTACAACCTGAATTTCATCTTTAAAAAATACGAAAGGAACTAAAATCAACCACCTGCTTTGAAAGGATCCAACTATCAACAAAAGCACTTCTCAGTTTAGCCATGCCAGTCTAGCAACAGAACTAAAAGCACTTCTCAGTTTAGTCGTACCAGTCTCGCAACAACACTGGCATTAAAAGGATTGGTCCTCTACTTGTTGATCCTTCGGGAGCCAAATTTGCTCTCCTGTAGCCAATCGCAACTTCGGAAGACAGACTTGACGAATTTGTATTCAAGTGGTCCACTGAATCTCAAATGTTATTATAACATATATAGGTTGGTGATATTGCCATGAATATGTTCTTGAAAATATTGATGAGTCGTTAAAAATTCAGAAATGTATTGTTGAAATTTTTGAAATGAGTCTTGCTTAAGGCTCCATTTTTATCTTGCTGAGAGTAAAAAAATTAAACTTTAAAGTGAAAGAAATAATAACACAGAGTTACATAACTGTGTGTTTTAACTCACTTGTTTGGATCTTCACTGTTAAGGCCAATCTGGCAAAAACTCTTGGAAAAAATTCAGGGAGAAACCCAGTGTACTTAAATGAATGGTGGAGTTACCTCAAAAGACCCACAGATAATGACACCACAATTATAGAACCTGCAAAACTGTTGCTATATAATAAGAACACTTACTTCAGCACAGTGTCTTTATGCTCCTAAATGTTAGAGATAAAATTATTAAGCTAAGGTTTCATCTATTACTTGTCAGACCAGAACGTTAAACTCCTCTGTTACTATGGAGAGCAAATACGCAATACATATATGTGAAATCAGCAAGGGTCTAAATATAGTTCCATTAAATGACTTTTTACATCTCCCTTTGTGAGATCATCAAAATGACCTAGAAAAGTGAGAGTGAGATATGTTCCTACAGAGGTGCATGATCTAAGTACTTGTATAAATAAGCATAGAGGAGCATAACCAGATAGCAGACTATATGATCATATACCATATATAGAATGAAATAGCAATGTCACTATTTGCAAATTGCAAAATAGACAATTATGAGCGTAAAATCCATGCTCACAAAGGAACTCAATGGAAGAATAATAGAAAGAAGAATAAGGACTTTATGACATAACAGAAGGGTGATGGGAAGAAAATGCATGCATGTTTTTTATGAAACTTAAGACTTGTATCTCAAAGTTTTTAGCCTCTAACTGTTTGCTAGGAGGCCTTATGGAACAAAATATAACTGTTCGCTAGGAGACCCAAACAATGATAGAAGGCCTTCCTGGTGATGCTATAATAATATGAAAAGTCAGGAGAACTAATCAACGTTCTAAGCCATGTGTCTTGAAAGATGGGTTTGCACGTAAGGGAGGCTGGGAGAATTATGCGACGGACCCTGGGTAATTCTGTATGTACTGTTAATACTAATGTATTGATTAACAAACTTCTTATTTGCATAGCTATAATTTCATACCATTGCATAGTAGGCCGGCAGTTAGTGCAAACATGTAAGGAACTGAACGGCCTAAATAATTTAAAATTGCAGTCCATGTATCGTAGAAATGGTTATATATTAAGATGGATAGAAAATTTGTGAAAGTATGAACGAAAAGATTTGTACCATATATGTCCCCAATAAAGTACAAACAAATAACCAAAGTTTGGGGGGACCTCGCTCACACATGGCATGAATGGCGGGCAAGTGCGGCGACAGCAAGGCCACGGTCACCCAGCTCGAAGGCGGCAGACGCAGCGGCGACATAAGTAATTGGAGGCATCACAATCCAAAAGTGTAAAGAAATCCTGTAATTGAACATATTATGGAAAATTCTCTTAATTCTCGCATGTGGAACATATAAAGCAACGTAAGAATTAGTGGAGCTAATAACAAAGGAAAGAAATCTCTCACTGATATGTGTTCTTGCATATTCCCTATCATTTTTCTTCTTCTGTGAAGCCAATAACCAAGGCTGCAGTGCACAATATTCACGTGGATTATCTATTCCTAGAGGTGAGTTAACCACCCTCATGGGCCATTCTTCTTCTTGCAATAGTTGGTTTCGATGAATTTATGTTTCTTCTTAGGCGATCATCTCACTAAAATAATGGCTGCATATATGAGTTCTCCTTTTAATTTCCCTGTTTCTATTTCTAGTTATCTCAACATCATGTAATTTCGATATTCATGTTTGCCAGTTATCACCAAGGCCATTTTCTCATGTTGGTGGGGTAACCAAGGTTATTTCATTTGTTCATGATCACGAACCTGTATATATTATGGGGCTCTTTCTCGCCTTTGTACTATCCTATGTTGTATGGTTGCAGCATATGATAACTACTTATATCCTCCATGGCACTGTAAGAATCTCCACACCTCTTTTACATATATTAGATCCTGGTGTTTCTTTGGTTGCCCCAAATCTAAGTTGTTTGTACCAAGAAATTTCTTATATTTTTTCATTGCACCTCTAAGTTGTTTGTACCAAGCAATTTCTTGCATTTTTACATTATACAGCTAGAATCCGTTGCATTGTTTCTGGTGCATTTTCGTTTCAACAGAACATTGGCACGCCTAATTTTCCAGTTGCTATGCTGTCATTTGCAAGTGTCATGTTAAGTGGACCATACATAAACTAAACATTGTTTTGTAAAAAGGAAATATAGCAAGTACCACTATACGACTTGACACCAAAACGCTTAAGCTCAAAAAGTATCACAAAAGTAAGAAGATAGTGCATTACCTGAACAAAGTCAGGTAAACGGAATTCCAAACTTCGAGAAACATTCTTTCTGCCTGAACTTGTCCTGCAATAGAGTACAACAAATGCATCAACACTTTGTATGAAAAAACATAGCAGGAAGGTAGTGAAGCTACAGAATGCACACACAAATGGTACAACAAAATATCAATGAAATGGCCAGCATTAGAAAAATCTAATGTATCGAAGCACAAGCTCGAGCATAGTATATGATATAATTGTGAAACATTAGTTCTTACCATTGTGTCATTACGTTATCAAATTCTCGGGCAGAACTATAAATCACTGTTCTTCAGAACAACATTAAACTGTACATACACCTGTCGCACACAAAATCAAAGCCCTCGCATATCCATCACAAAATTCTAATCCACAGCAAGTAAATGATGCCTAACACATGACTTAAAAGAAATGAAAGAAAAGGCAGAGAGATAGAGACGTCACACAAGTACAACATGGGCACGCTGCTGCTGCTCTCAGAAACACTATTTCCCCGGTGATATTAATTCCACTCTTTTTGCAGCAAGCAGACCATTCATCTTGCCAGCTGCAGCTATACTCGTGTGCCTATTTAGCCTAGAGATAAGTAGTTTAACTACAACAGGAATAGAGGAAAAGAGCAACCAAAAAAAAATGGACGTTAGCACCTGTGAGGCATTCTATCAAACATGTTCATTGCAGCTACACCATCGAGGGAGTAGCACCTTTGGTTGTGCATCTGTGGCGTTCCCATTTATGTTGGTTCTTTAGACAATGGCGCAGTATGGAGCTGCAAAAAACCACGAGAGGATCAATTGGGGAGAAATTGAGAAAAAGATTAGGAGAGGTGGAGCGAGCCAGCTGCACATATAAGAGTCTTCCTGTTCTAATTTGGGGATGTTGGAAATGGGATCCACCGCCAGCGACAGAGTAGAGATCTCACCATGGAAGAATCCCAATTCTTTTTTGCTCCGACTCGCGCCAGCAAATCATCACGGGAGCCTACTCCGCTCCTCCTCCTGAGCTCGTCTGCGGCAGGTGTGGCGGAGTTGACGGCCTACTGTCGGAGTTCTCCCAGCGACCCGCCTCCTCCTCACGGCTCATGGTCGTTGGTGGCGAGGTGGCTGATTCGATGGCGGTCTGGCAGCGTCCTCCCCGTGACGTGCCCCATCGTGCTCAACGGAGGCGTCCCGGCGGAGCCTCCACCGACGGGCCTCACCGTGCTCGTCGTCGGCGGAGGCCTAGCGGAGCCTCCCGCGATGCGAGACGCCTCTTCGCGCTCATCGGACGCATCCCGGCGGAACCTCCCGCGAAGCGCTCGCCGGCGGCGGCCTGGCCTTCATGCGATGCGCCTACTCCACGTCGATCTCCCGTGTCCCTGATGATGATTTAGAGAGATTTTTTTGACATAAATGATTTAGAGAGAGAAGGGATAAGGACAGAGAGCACGCGTTCAGTGGTGGGACTTGATCAGACACTTCCAGGACCATATCTTAAGCGGTGACCTCCTAAAAAGTTGCCACCTAGCCAAACCAAACCTATTTTAGCAAACGACACGAAAGCCTCGTGCAAACCATGACATCTTGGACATGCCACTGTCTCTGTCATGTCGCTGCTATGTGCACACCAGCAATGCACCACAACAGCTCATCACCAGTGCACCAACTCCAAAGTACAAATAAAAATACTACAGAGCACCCAGCTGTACCCAGAAAAGAATCCGTGTAGATCAAACTAACAAGTAAACAACCGTGTTGATCCAAAAGAAAACTCAAAACTCTAAGAAAAAACGAAGTTGTTCAGGTTTAATATAGTAGTTATGCAGTACTGTAATGCTCGAGCAGAGATGTGCCGGCATGGGGTTACGCATGCATATGATTTTTGCGAGAGCGTTTGGGCAGGCATAGAATCGGCTCGGCTGGCGCCACAAAAAAACTTCTACTCCATTTGATACAAGCACTTAGCCACACTATAGAGCTGCTTATAGTAATAAAATACTAAGATATCACTTACATTTCTACTTAGAGATCTTTAAAAAATGCTTTGTTTCTTAGTTAATTTTCAACTGTTGTCTTCTGATAAACGCCGACATATAAAGGAACATACTAACACAATGACTATTGGATACTAGAGCTGTGAATCTCTAGGGGATTATCAAAGTCACCACACAAGCTCTGCTATGGACGAAAATGGCGCCACCCACTGAAAGAATAGTCTACATCCATTTGTTAAGAATATTACTTTCAGCCTTCGAGCATTTGTCAGATTTTAAGATTACTTTCATAAAAATAAATTGTTTTTTTTGGTGCGGCCCAAGACGAAGCCAACCATTATGCCGATCTTTTCGGATCTGGGATTGGAAGTTTTCCATTATGCTATCTGGGCATTCTGATTCATTATAGGAGGCTCACTTTGGCGAAATGGAAAATAATTGGAAAGGAAAAAAAATTATCTCTAGGTGGAAGATTAGTTCTCATAAACTCGGTGCTCACGAACATGGTCCTATATATGATTTGTTTCTTCCAACTGCCTAAAGGATTTTTAGATTATTTCTAGTCCAAATTTTTGTGGCAGGGAGATAGTGAGAATAAAAAATATCGGTTGACTAAATGGAGTATTGTTTGCCGCCCCAAAGATTAAGGTGAACTTGGTGTGCATGGTCTTGAAGTTAAGAAGAAGGTCCTGCTAGGAAAATGGATGGCCATGTTGTCAACTGAGGATAGTGTTTGGCAAAATTTGTTGCGAAGAAACTATATCGGCTCAAAAGCGATCTCTCGAGTTAATTGGAAATCTGGTGACTCATTTTTTAGGCCGGCGTCATGGCAACTAAAAAATACTTTTTCCCACATGGCTCTTTCTCCATTAGGGATGGATCCGAGATAAGGTTTTGGGAGGACAAATGGTTTGGAACAACCACACTCCAAGAACAATATCTAGCTTTGTATAATATTGTACGTCATAAAAGTGATATCTTACGCAAGGTGATGGAAACATCCCCACCTTCTATGCCGTTTATGCGAGATCTTATTGGGCCACGGTTGACTTCTTGGAATGAACTAATACAATGATTAACTTCAGTCCATTTGGTACATGGGCCCGATGAATTTCGCTAGGGACTTACCAAGAATGGTGTATTCTCGATTGGTTCCATGTATAAAGATTTAATCCATCCCATTCAACCAGTTTTAAATAATAAATCTATTTAGAAGAGGAAGATACCTCTCAAAACTAAGGTGTTTGCTTGGTATGTTCTTCGTAGTGTTATTCTTACTAAAGATAACCTTGCAAAACATAATTGGCATGGTTGTACTAAATGTGTTTTTTGCCACAAAGAAGAGACAATAAAACACCTTTTATTCCAGTGTCGGTTTGCGCGATCTATATGGTCAATCATTCAGATGGGTTCAACCTTATACCCCCCACGCAGTGTTGCAAATATTTTTTGCAATTGGCTAAATGGAGTGGATCATAGGTTCAAGGTTCTTATCAGAGTGGGACCGACAGCCGTTATATGGTCGCTTTGGCTATATAGAAATGACAAGGTTTTTAACGTTCAAAATTCTTCTCTAATGCAGGTCATCTACCGATATACGGCTACGCTCTTTTTATGGTCGTAGCTGCAGCTCTTGGAGGACCGAGACCTCTTTACGAAGGTGTCTACACGGTTGGAGAATACGGCCAATAAGTTTATTACCCAACATGGGTGGCTACATAATCGTAGGATTACGGCTACTATGGTGTAATTAGCTTCTCATAAGTTTTTCAAGAATTCTAGTTTTTATCATTGTGAGACCTTTGTACTTGGTTTGGATGGTTGTGTGCACCTTGGTGCAGAATTTGCTTCATTGATTAACAAAGTGCCCTTTATCGATTTTTTTTTGTTAAGAACATTCCACAAACTTAGATTTAATTTGCAAATAAAGCCTTTGTGAACGTATTATGTGATGGTATGAACATAAACCAATTGTTTCGATAGTTTGCCTTGCAAGGGGTGTTTTCCCCGACACACACAGAGAAAAACCCTAGATCTCGCGTCGCGCCCACATATAAAGCCCGCGTGGTGCCGACGGTGCCCCTAGCGATGCCCCTCGACTCCCTCCGCCTCCTCCACCCCTCCCCTCGCAGCCGCTAGAGGGCGTAGCCGGGCAAAGCCTGCGTGGCACCGGCGGGGCCCCTCCTCTCATTCACGCGGTCGTGGTGGCGCGGGCCCCCACGGCCCATGAGGCGTCGTGCTGAGCGTTGGGTGCGGCGGTGTGGCCCTACGGCGGCGGCGCGGAGACGACGCGGGCAGGGCGTGCCTGCACCGGCGGCGGCTCCCTGGAGTAGCCATGCGGCGGGCGGCCCGAGCTCGGGCCATGGAGGGCGGAGGAAGATGATATCTGCGTGGGTAGGTACGACGCGACATGTAGCGGCGAGCTGCCCGTCCAACCTAGATCGGTGGAACTCCCGGCGAGGTGGTGTGCAGCGCAGGGGATCTGGCTACCGCAATTCCGGGTAGGGGCAGGGGCCCCGGGCCCATTTTCGAGCCCATCTCTGCCTAGATCTATAGGCATCTTGCAACCATGGGGGCTGCAGGTGGCCTCTGTCAGGTGTTGTTTCCCTGGTTGCGGTGTCGGTTGCGGTTGCCGGCCTACTCCTCGTTCAGCGTCCGGAGGCCTCGATGCAAAGTTCCTTGTTTTTCTGTTGTTTCGCAGTGTGAAGACTTGGGAAGCCGGGGTGGCGGCCCTGGAAGGTGGGAGCCAGGTTGGTCGGCGGGCGTGCCACGGGTTCTGGTGCTGATCGGTCTCCTTGGTCATCGTGTGGACGGCGTGGAACCGGCGAGTCGCATGGTGTGGTAATGGTTCGACGGTTGCTTCGGCGACGGCCGTTACCCGGTGGGGAGGACATAGTGATTTTCGCTAGGGGAAACCCTTGCCCTTTGGGCCACGACGGTGGCGGCCGTGGACGTCGCTCCCTTCTTGAAGGCGTCACTGTGGCAGCACTTGGTCTACCCACATACTCTGGGTGAAAACCCAAGATCCCCGGATCGGGTGGCAGCGGAACTTCTGTGTCGTCATCTTTTTGAAGATGCCACCTTGGAGTTACCATGTCGTGCGGTTCTCTGTTGTGTGGGTGGCAGAGGTCCTCCTTCTGCCCCCCTCTTCGGCAAAGCTTGCTTCATGTTCTGCACCCGTGGTGTTTCTTGTTGGGCGCGTCCTTGGTGTTCCTCATTGGTCTTTGAGCTCTGTTGGTCGATACCTGGTGGTGGACGACATCTGGTGGCGTCTACGACGGTTGTGCTGTCTGGCCGGTTGCGGTGGTTGTCGGTTTGCCTGTGTAGGGTGAACACCGGCTCGACAACATATCCCGTCCTACGTCTGCTCTTCCTCTCCGTAGACTGTAATAGTCGTGCCGGGTGTTCTCGTCTGGTGGGTTTTACCTTGTGTGGCCCTTGTTGTGTATGTGTGTGCAGTTCATCCTTGTAAGCTTTTTTTAAACATAAGGCCTAAGCCCTGCTTTAAATTAATAAAGCCACGAAGCCGGCAGATACAGAGTGCATACAAAGCAAACACAGCGAACAGGACACAGAAACACAAGGTAACAAAGGATAAAAAACTACGAGCTTCGCTTGACACGCCGGTTTCATCGTCTACTCGAACGCCGACACCAGGAGAAGCAGGGGCAGTAGGGAGCATCATCCGCAGGCACACAGCTTGCATTTCTGCCACAAGAACGAAAGGAGGCCAGCATACGGTCTCTGACTCCGAAGAGGGATCCCTTCCCTCTCGCCCGGATCGCGGGCGCCGCACCGTCGGAAGGCGCAGAGGTTTCCCCAAGAACGCACCATCGCCGAGACTACCCAAAGCTCAAAGGAGAGATCAAGACCAGCTGCCGCATCGGAAGCCACGCCACGGCCACCGCCACCCACATCACCGTCCAGAGGACGCACGCTGACGAACGAAGGCGCACCAGGAGGAACGGCAGACAAAAAGCAGCAATCACCACCAGACCCAAGCTTGCGGAGCAACCTCAAGACCTGGCTCGACGCCGCACAAGGAGCACCACCAAGAACCACCACCGACAATAGAAGAACCTTGCCAACCACCCAACAGCCCCGGACGGTGCCTTTAGGAAGGGGAACGACATCTTGACGCCGCCACCGCCCAAGCAGGGACTAGGGTTTTCACCCTGGGCAGGGGGTTGGGTGGGGAGGGAGAAGGGACCTCAACGAAGCCTCCAAGGAGGGGATCGGCGCCAGGGGCGTCGACGACGTCGTGGCCACCGCCGGCCAGAGGTTTCCCCCGGTCCCGACCAACCCCACCACCAACTACCCGGCCACAAACACGCAGATCTAGCCGAGAGTTGCGAGCTTCACCGGTCGGGGGTGGAGATCTCCCCAGATCTGACGCCGCGGGCCGGCGGAGGGCCCTTAGCGTCGCACCACACGTTCGCCGCCTCCCCGCCGCCCGCACGGCCGAGGACACGGGCCCGCACCACCCACGGCCGCCGCTCGACGCGTAGAAGACGGCGTCGTTTCCACCATCCGGAGCCGCCGCTCCGGCGTCCAAGATCCCCACCGGGGTCACCACCAGCCGCAACCGTCCCCGGATGGAGGAGGGATTCGCCGAGCAGCGCCCCAGCCATGGCTGCCGCCGCGCAGCAACCAGCCCCCATGCTGCTGCACCGCGGAGCGAGGACCACGGGCCGAGGAAGGATTCCCCGCCGCCCCCTTCACCGTCGACGCGGCCTTCGGCCGGCGTCACCTCTGGGGGCGACAAGGAGGGGCGGAGGAGGAGGGGGGCCGGGTGGCGGCGCGCTTAGGGTTTCGCCCCCTCGGTCGCCTGGAGGGGGCGATGCGAGGGGAACGGTTCTCCACTGATTAAGTTCTTGTGTGTGACAAACGATCAGCACTAGCGCCATCCTTGTAAGCTAGGTTTAGCATCTTGTATCTGTTTCGCTGTTAAGGGTGTTATTAATTTAATGTCAAGCAGTGTTGCCTCTTATCAAAAAAAGGGAGTTTTCCCCTCGGCAGCATGCCAACTAGGCCCTAATGCCAACGATCTGCATGTGTGGATGTGTTTGAGTGTGTGTGTGACTCAAACAACTCTTCAAATCCTTGAGGTTATATGGGAGAAACATCAAGATGTAAAATTGGACCTATAGGTGACATCTCAAAGGTTGTGATGTAACTTTAAGTTTTTTTAATGTAGATCTTTGTTGTTCGTGTGCATTAAATTTATTTAGTAGTACTTTAAACTAGTTTTGTTAACTAGATCAAGTTGTTTGTGAAATAACTCATGCCACTACGGGCTACCACGCGTTGCGCATTGGCTGAGTCTTATTTTATGAGGTGAAACCCTAGATCACAGTGACCCTTGTTTAAGGCATCGTCTATAGATTGCTCGGACTTTCTTCGCCATAAAAACCCTCGATCTGGTTTTTGGTGGTTAAATTGGGCAAACCACGGGGCTTGTGCAATGTTCGTAGTTTTGATGTTACCAATGGTGGTGGTTTTTTACTGCTGTTTTGGGTCACTGGTCGCTTTGGCGGAGCCATGTTTCATTTCCTTTCCTTTTTTTAGGACGTGTGTTCTTGATGCCTTGTTATTACGTTGTCCTAAATACCTATTCTAACTGATATGTCTGTGATATTAATATCTTTCTTTTATCAGGGGAAAATGCTAGCGAGTGCAGTGTTCAAATTAGAAATACGGGGCGTACTGATCACATGACCCAAACTGTCCCAGACGACATGGGCTTGGAATGGATCAGAACAAAGATTATAGATAGTGGACTTCAGAATAGGCCTGCTCATGCCTTCCTGATGCGTAACTACGTGCGTTTGTTGGCGTTATCTTCTGCACTTCTGCAGGGTGGTGTCACTTGTATGTTTTTTCCTAAATAATAAAGAGAAAATAGAATACTTGCAGAATCTTGTAGCATCGGATTCTGTCTAGGTCAGTGAGATGGGTTCACCTGCGCGTCGTGAACGGGCCATGGACCATGAAAGCCGAGTCGTTTGGTAGTCTGTGAGGCCTTTTGCGCGCCGGAGAATGAACCCAGACCCAATCGTTTGGTTGCCCGTTAACAGTACTTTCTTCCCTGCTCGTGCAACCCACAACCTGTTTGGTTGCAGATAGCTCAGTGCTGCGGTAACCCCTTCACTTAGAGTGGTGAGATTACCCAGTACTGAATAACACCACACATCAAATTCACTTCATCACAAAAGGTGTTGGTAATACACATCAACTACTTAGTTGGCGATGCATCACAAACGAAGCAACTACTTCATGATGCATCACAGGTTCATCACGAGGGGTTAGTATATACCACCTCGAACAAGTTCATCATTACAGACCGGGGATCAGGTTGTACCAAGTCCTAGCTAATGGAGGGATACAAGATCACCTCTCAAAATCAGCGGATCATGACGAAGAAAGCAGAAGCACTAAGCAGGAAACTGGTTGCGGAGCCAGGTCCTAAGCCAGCTCCTCCTCTCCGGTGGCTGCAGCTTACGGTAGACGGCATACTCTGCTTCATTGTCTGCAATGAAATCGATAGCTCTGACCAGCAAGTTAGTTTGGAACAGCTACGCCTTGTACACGAACTGGGAGTGAAGATCGTCTTCATCTGAGCGTAGTTGGTGATTGGGGTGCTGACGTACTGTCGGTGCTTCGGGTAGCGCTGCAATCCACAAGGAACAGCTGTTAGTGCGGACGATATTGACAAATATATACTTTCAGATCTATGCAGGAACTCAATGAGGCTTCGTACCTGGATGTACTCGTCCATCGCCCCTTCATCACCGCCGTAGAAGCAGCAACCATCTTCGCTCCAGTCCAGAATGCGATCGGATTTCATCTTCGTAATGACGCTCCACTTCGTTCTCCAGTTTCTGATGTGGTTGTACAGTTGAAAAGTGGTGACATGTACGCCGGCGAATGCAAGAACATCCGCGGCTACCTTCTTCATCTGCTGCTCCTTGAATCCCATGTTGAAGCAGACGCCGCTACATATCAATGCAAGATCAAAGAACTAGCAGTACCACATGGACATCCTTAAGCACTAGTATATCAATGAACTACCACTAGCAGATCAATGAAGTACCACTAACAGATCAATGAACAACGAGATAAGTAAGAGCAGCCTTATAGTCAAAGGAGCCACACGCAGCACCGAGGTCGGGGAAGCAGGGGACCCTGACGAAGATGCAGGCACCACCACCATCCTAGTGGACGAGTCAACGGCGAGAACGGTCCCCGTCGTAGAGTCAGATGGAACCAGGAAAACCTCCACAACCTCAACCGGCGACAAAGGAATATCCTGCAATGGATTCATTCAGACCCCGCTTGTGTACCCAAAAGCTCTAGATCTAAGGCTAGGGTTTACAGAAGCTTACCACAACCGAAGTCATCGATGCAGAGGAAGAAGACGACCATCCGCTGCCAGTAGCCGCCGCCACAGCCGCCGTCGCTGCCACAAGCCTTGCCGACCGTGCGGGCGAGGTAGAGCCGGCCATGTCGCTAGATCGGGAATGGTGGATGAGCTCGAAATGGGGGGAAATGGGGGATTTGGATTTGCCGGTGAGAGAGACGCCCCTATATACGGTGGTGAAAATTCAAGCGCGGTGACCGAATTCATCCCGTCGAGATTTCGCTGTCCCGCGCGAGCTTCCGCCATCTCCCGCGGTGGCTTTGTGAGGATGTCGCGTTCTCCATTTCTACGGAAACGGGGGTGACTCGGTAGAAACGGCCGAATCGGGCGTTCCTCCAGGGCCTGGTCCGAGGGTGCTTTGAGAAGCAGTTCCTGCAAGAATGCAGCCTCGGCCAGGTAACCAAACAGGCCGAAAAAGCTGGGCCGATGCGAGCCAAGGGGCATGCAGGCTACCAAACGCGCCCCTTGCATTCTCTTTCGAAACAGAAGCTTGTACTACGGGCGCGTTTGCTAGGCTGCATTCATTTCCTGGCTTACAAGATGGACTTACCTACGCGTCGCGAACGGGCCATGGGCCATGAAACGCGGGTCGTTTGGTAGGCTGAGCGGCCTTTCTGCACCGGGGAGAGAAGCCAGGCCCTATTGTTTGGTTGCCCGTTTTCAACCCAACTTGCACACATGAAAACATGAATCAGTAGTTTGGTTGCTCAAATCACAGTTCCATATCCTTACCACAATTCAAATAGGGTGAGAATACCATGTCATAGCATGTTACATACGATCAGACACCATTCAGAAGAACAAGATCCGCACGATCACCACGATGAGGAAGGCGATGATGTAATCTTTGACCCGACTTGGACGTACCTCCGGTGGTGCTCCTGGTAGAGCGTGCACTTCGTCCGGTGGTAGCTGTGCTAGTGGCACTGGCTCATCTATGCCTGATCTTCCAGGAACTCATCTTCCAGGAAGGTGAGGTACTCTTTGATGTGCCTCCTCCAATATTTCATACCCTCGGTAGCCATTGTTGGAGTAGCCACTGACCTGGTCTTGACAGACCCTCCATGAGCTGTAGATTCCTCGAACCCGTCCGCGGAATACCACATACCACCAGCACGGCACAAGAAGAACATGTAATCGATCAAATCCATAATCCAATTCATAACAGAGCAATAGAACTACACAAGTGTTGACAACAACTGATAAACTAACAGGGGCATGCATGATCATTCCAAAAGTGGATCACAAGTTCATCCTACACTACTATGGTGTCATCCTACCACCACAACAAAGGTGGGTGTATCCGAACACCGCAAGTTCACCATGACCTGAGGGGTTAGTATATACCACCTCATCATAGTTACAAAAGGGGACCATCAAATGTCTTTCAACCCTGCTACTGCCAAAATGTACATCATCAGCATCATCATCATCAAGTTCATCACCTCCATGCATGCATCCCCTAAACCACCCTCTCAAGGGCACCACTACACCTTGCAGTGGTACTTGGCAAGGTAGTTCCTTAGCCAGAGGACGCGGTGTGGCTTAATCATGTCCACAAAGTTGCAACCCTAGGCCTTGTGGTCGAGGAGGTGGCTCAGCGCCGCCATGAGATCATCATCGGTGAAGCCAAGCATGTCCAATGACCGCATTGTACAGGTCAGGGTGCATGTTCGTGGGTTTGTTGTACCTAATGGCCTGTGCGACGTTCTTCACATCAACAATCATGTTGGTGAAGGCCACCGGCACGTCGTCGGCGAAGGCACCTCTATTCCTCTTGCCGGCGTTCGCCTTCTCAGGCGCGCCTTCTGCCTTCTCAGGTGGACCATCGAGGTTGACCGTGTCGGACTCCTGGGTTTCAGCATCCTCAGGTGAAGGATTTGCTGCAGCCGAGCCCAGGGGCTCACTGGATCTCATGGCGTCCTTACCGGTGGCGAGGCCGAAAGAGAAGATGGTATGCATCTCGTCGTAGTTGGCAATGGGAACATTCAGGTACTCCGCATCCTTTGGATGATCCTACGATACGAAGGGACAATGATGTTAGTTCTGCTCGTCGCTGATCAAAAGACTAAGTGAGATGGACTGAGCGTGCTCACCGCGACGTGCCTGCAGTAGTGCTCACCCACAAGGATGATGCATTTGATATCCTCACACCACAGAGCCCCGCTTAGATCGCTGATAGCTGTAAATAACAGTGCTAAAAATAATCTTGATACGTTGGGACTCCAAGTGCATACTGTTGTATCAAGAGAGTATCTTCCCCATAAGGGTGACTCGAGGGTTTATATCGAACTCTCGGGGAACTGGATGGAAAATTATTTCTCTTCTATTTTCTTCACGCAATCATGCAAGTAAGTAAATGCCTTGTGTTCCCAACTCCACCGTGTGGTTGTCAAGCACAAGGTTTCGCGTAAGTAAATAACACAAGTAGTAATAAAACAAGTAGTAAACTAAACTAGACAAAATAACTAAGTAAAACTGTAAAGAGATTGATTGTTTTTGGTGTTTTGGATGCAAATAAGAAAAGTAAATATTTTTGTATTTTCGGAATAAAATAGTGCGGCTAATAGAACACAATGTAAATACAAGATAATGGTGTTTTTTATGATAAAAAGTGGACCGGGATTCATGGGTTCACTTGACTATTCTCTCGTAAAGTTGTAGTTGTGGTGGATAAAAGCAATTCATCAATGATATATGAAGGTACAAATCATATTATATGTAAGATCAGAATTAATATGGGCATCACATCCTAACATAGAGATGATGCAACACACCTCTCTTCTGCTCCACAAGAATGAAACTTCATCAATCCTGCATTAAGAATTAACAGAGCATAGCAATAAGTACTTTGACATGAAGTTTGAATATCAAATATGCTACCTTGAATAAACAAGATCATCATTGCTGTCACATGATGAACATAGCACATGCATTCACTTTATCCCTAGCGAGGTAGCAAAAGAAAGGCAAAGCCGTAATAGATCATGAACATATTGTCACTATCCAATCACGAAAACCTTGCTACTCCATCTAAAACACACATCACCCCACAGACGCTCTTGCATAGATGTTGGGTTAGAACATGAACTTAAGAACAGGGTACGTAATATGCATTTATCAACACATCTCACAAATATAATACGATCAGATCTCATAAAACAATATCATAGAACAAGGATCCACCACATAGGTATTACAAATATGACCATAATCATGATAGGCAGCTCATATGGTACTAAGTACTATGAAGAACATGAGAGAAATAAATCAAGCTACTGCCACAAACCCGTAGTCCATAGGTGGACTACTCCCTCTTGGTCATGGTGATGATGAAGACGTTGGAGAAGTTGGAGATCCCTCCGGCGGCGATCCCGGCGGAGTTTCCCCCTCCAATCTTCTTTGTAGCAGTCTCCGTTTTGGTGTTTCTGTCTTTCTGCGGCGCTCTCCTCCCGAGAACTCTTCGGGGCCATATATATAGTCGTTTTTAGGGAAAAATACGTCGGTGGGCGAAAGAATCAAGTCAATCGGACGATCGAGGTGCGAACGGAGGTGGGTGGCGTGGCCAGGAAGTTGGGCCGCGCCACCTGGCCTCGTTCGCTCCTCGGGCCTCTCCAGGTGTGCTCCATAAGTCCATTATGTTCCTCCCGATGAAAAAATGATGCTCCAAAAATCCCATGTCAATTTGACTCTGTATAGGTATCTGAAAGTGAAAAATACGCGAAACAAGATTTTCCTGTTCTGCGGGGTTATAAACCAAATAAAGTGGATCATTGGTAAATCCCCATAAATCAATGTAAAACATGGCATTATCATCATATCTGTTGCAAATATGTGGGAATTCAATATGATAAAGGACAAAGTTCATATATGTATTTTACATGCATCAATCACGGAGCCTGATAATGGTGAGCCACCTCTGCCTCCACTTCCTCAGGTGGTTGTACACCTGAGTGGAGCACGCAGAGACACCATAGTGTTCATACATGCCCTTCGCCATAGCAGTCAGATGGACTTCCTTGAATCCTTTGTCAGTTCTCACTCCGATCTTGATCAAGCTGCACATCTTCTCCAAGACAAAGCTGGACATGAATGGAAGCCATTTCATGGTAAAGATCCCTTTCTGTGAGGCCTTCAAGGCCCTGTCCGCTTCCATGCGGTTCTTGTTCTTCTTTGTGGCGGCCAACCTAGCCGCGACCTCTGCCGCTACCTGAGCCACCAGGTCAGCCACATGCCCATCGACAACCGGAAGAAGGGTGACCGCCACCTTCAACTCAAAGAGGGGCTGTGAATCAGGAACTTGCGAAGGGATTTGAGAGTCCCCAACGTAGACAAGCGTCTGGCTAAAGTCATCACAGAAGAAGTCCTACACACATTGTAGTACATATAACGTGAATCTACTTGGGAACAAAATTAAGACATGCCTACAGTTGACAACACAAACCATACCAACAGCATCCTAAATCAGACAAGCAATTCATTGCAACTATGAACATCACAAACCCCTAGCAAGATCATGGTAGGTTAACCCATTTGGGACAAACAAGCAACCGGAAATGTGGAACCCTACAAAGATCATGATAGCTCAACACAATACGGACTAACCCCTGCTACAAGACCAAACCCTAGCCAAGATATGACAACTCTTAACCTAGATCTAAACATAACCGAGGTACCGAGATACGGGAATTCTTACAGTCATCGCCGGAGGTGAAGAAGTGCTGCACCAGGAAGAAGATGAAGCCGCCTAGATGCAGTTGTTGGAGATATGCTCAAGAGGCAATAATAAATTAGTTATTGTTATATCTTAGTATTCATGATAAATGTTTACATCCCATGCTATAATTGTATTAACCGAAACATTGATACATGTGTGTTATGTAAACAACAAGGAGTCCCTAGTAAGCCTCTTGTATAACTAGCTTGTTGATTAATAGATGATCATGGTTTCGTGATCATGAACATTGGATGTTATTAATAACAAGGTTATGTCATTGAATGAATGATATAATGGACACTGATGTCTACGGGTGCTTCTATTCTTGTAGACAGTGTTGGGCCTCCAAGAGCAGAGGTTTGTAGAACAGCAGCAAGTTTCCCTTAAGTGGATCACCCAAGGTTTATCGAACTCAGGGAGGAAGAGGTCAAAGATATCCCTCTCATGCAACCCCGCAACCACAAAGCAAGAAGTCTCTTGTGTCCCCAACACACCTAATAGGTGCACTAGTTCGGCGAAGAGATAGTGAAATACAAGTGGTATGAATGAATATGAGCAAGTAGTAACGGCGCCGTGAAAAGTGCTTGTCAGGCGTGCGGTTGATGGTAGTAATATTGCGGGAAGTAAAGATGCGATAGAAACGATAAACAAGCAGACGATAGCGATATTTAGGAACAAGGCCTAGGGATCATACTTTCACTAGTGGACACTCTCAACATTGATCACATAACAGAATAAATAGATAGATGCTAGACTCTACACCCTCTTGTTGGATGATGAACACCACTAACTGTGTAGGATTACACGAACCCTCAATGCCGGAGTTAACAAGCTGCACAATATTCAATGTTCATATTTAAATAACCTTAGAGTGCATAACAGATCAACATAACCAAACCAAGTACTAACATAGCATGCACACTATCACCTTCACACTATGAAAGGAGGAATAGATCACATCAATACTATCATAGCAATAGTTAACTTCATAATCTACAAGAGATCACAATCATAGCCTACGCCAAGTACTACACGATGCACACACTGTCACCATTACACCGTGCAGGAGGAATAAACTACTTTAATAACATCACTAGAGTAGCACACAGATATATTGTGATACAAAACACATTGCAATCATAAAGAGATATAAATAAGCACTTCACTATGCCATTCATAACCGTGAATAAGTATTCTGTGAAATATAGCCTAAGAGACCCACACGGTGCACACACTCGTCACCTTTACACACGTGGGACAAGGAGTCTCCGGAGATCACATAAGTAAAATCCACTTGACTAGCATAATGACATCTAGATTACAAGCATCATCATATGAATCTCAATCATGTAAGGCAGCTCATGAGATTATTGTATTGAAGCACATAAGAGAGAGATTAACCACATAGCTACCGGTACAGCCCCGGGCCTCGATGGAGAACTACTCCCTCCTCATGGGAGACAGCAGCGTTGATGAAGATGGCGGTGGTGTTGATGGAGAAGCCTTCCGGGGGCACTTCCCCGTCCCGGCGGCGTGCCGGAACAGAGACTCCTGTCCCCCAGATCTTGGCTTCGCGATGGCGGCGGCTCTGGAAGGTTTCTCGTACCGTGGCTTTTCCGTCTCGTGTTTTAGGTCAGGGACCTTTATATAGGCGAAGAGGCGGAGTCGGAGGGTCGACGAGGCGGTGACACACTAGGGGGGCGCGGGCCCCCCCTTGGCTGCGCCAGCCTGGTGTGTGGTGGGCCTGTGGCCCCTCTCTGGCGACTCTCGGGTGTTCTGGAAGCTTCATGCAATCCTAAGATGCTGGGCGTTGATTTCGTCCGATTCCGAGAATATTTCCTTACTAGGATTTCTGAAACCAAAAACAGCAGAAAATAGCAACTGGCCCTTTGGCATCTCGTCAATAGGTTAGTTCCGGAAAACGCATATGTTATCACCAGAATTTGACCGGATCAGAGGTGGGCCGCGATTAAAGATGGGCTTGAAGAATATACCTGGAAGAAATACATGAATCGGCCTTGTATACAAAGTTTGGGCTAGTTTGCCCGTGTATCTGTAAATATAGTAGGATACGTGTCGGTTAGATAGAATTTGGCTCGTGCACGGTTGGGATTATTCCCACATTAGCAAGTCTACGGACTATAAATATGTATCTAGGGTTTCTGAAATAAACAACAATCACGTTCACCACAAACCAATCTAGGCGCATCGCCAACTCCCTTGTTTCGAGGGTTTCTTCCGGGTAAGCATCATGCTGCCTAGATCGCATCTTGCGATCTAGGCAGCACACGTTTATTCGCTGTTCGTGCGTTGCTCGTGCTTGAAGCCTTGTTGATGGCGAGCAACGTAGTTATCATAGATGTGTTAGGGTTAGCATTGTTTCATCGTATCATATGCTTTCGTCCATGCAACCCTTAGACGTCTAGCCGCCCTTACACCTATCTTAGGTGTAAGGGCGGCACCTCGCTTGATCGTTATTTAGTAGATCCGATCCGTTATGATTGCTCCTTGTTCTTCAAGGATTAGTTTAATATCCGCATAGTTAGGCCTTACAAACGGGTTGAAGGATCCAGTGGCACGTAGGGTGTAGTTTGCTAGCCCTAGATAGGATGTTCCGGGGATCAACTTCATGTTGGTTTTTAGGCCTTGTCTAGGGTCGGTTTATGATCACCGTGCGTGTCCGCCAGGCTCAATCACGCGTAGGATGTTCCGATTATGTGGTGAAAACCCTAAATCGTAGTAGGTCGTTTTAGCTTTATATCGATCAAGCAGGACCACCATGTGATCGTACACCTCGTACGAATCATGGGTGGATCGGCTCCTTGAGCCGATTCACGGGACAACCTCGAGAGCCGATCGAGGCTCGTATTTAATGTTTACGTGTATGCCATGCAGGAAACTAAGCGAAGAAAATCCATCACCTTCCTGATCAGGTATAGGTCAGGTGGCACGCCCTTGCACCAGCATCGGACGTGCGTGCTGAGTCTTTGCGGGCCGTCGCTCGAGGGACCAGGGCCAGCCGCAGTCCTGGGAGCCTCCCGGCTCTCTTGTGTTGCCCGTCGCTGCTCGCCGGTGGGTTTCTGACCGCAACACATTCTGGCACGCCCGGTGGGACCATCTTCGACATCAACTGCATCGCCATCTACATCTGAGATGGCGGAAGGTACTCCGGTCACATACGAAGATCTGACTGAGGAGATTAATTTCATGGTAGCTCATTCGCTGCACCGCCATTCTGAGAGCCTGATGAACACTTTGGAGCGTGTAGCCCTTCGAGTGATCCAGGAAATCATGAGGCATCAGTACTCTCCGTCAGGACCAGCTCTAGGGACTCACCAAGGAGAGATTCCACTCCAGTCCCGACCACCGCTGCCATTCGCGTTGGCAGCACCAGAAGTGCCGAGTTCACCGGCATACGTCGTCTACAAGATCGGTGGTGACCCTAGTGATTACCAGTTCTTGTATGAGGCGCCTAAGGAGATACCTCACGAATACACGTGCACATACGTGCCGGCATCGCATGAATCGGGCACTCACGAACCAGGACCGCAACAGCGGGGACTTCGGGAACAGCGAGGAGGAACTTCGGGAACGGATCTTGAGAAGCGGACGTGGCTAGCTAAGTACGCCACTCCGACGAACCTCCGCAGCTCAACTCCTGCGGTTGGCTCGAGCTTGAAAAGCAAGCGTGGCTGGCTAAGTATGCCACTCCGGCGAATCTTCGAGTTCGACTCCTGCAGCCCAGCACCGCGGATCGGATCGAGTACAATCTTGAGAGACCGGTTCGGCATGGTGCCGAAAAGGAGGGCAATCGGCTATTCCAAGCCGTACCCCAACGAGTACGATTTGATCCCACTACCACCCAAATATCGGCTCCCGAATTCTCCAAGTTTAGTGGGTCGGATGGCTCCGGCTCAATCGAGCATGTGAGCCGATATTTGGCACAGTCGGGCACGATCTCAGCATCGGATGAGCTGCGTGTGAGGTTCTTTGCACGGTCCCTCACGGGATCGGCTTTCGGGTGGTACACATCGCTGCCACCGGACTCAATCCGGACTTGGAAGCGGTTGGAAGAGCAGTTCCACATGCGGTATCACTCGAGAGGCTTCCGAGGCCGGCATTGCCGATCTAGCACAAGTACGACGAAGCGCGGAGAAACGAGTGTCGAATACATCCAGCCGCTTCGGGACCGTTAGGAACCGATGCTATTCGGCTCGTGTGACCGAAAAGAAGCGGTCGAGTTGGCGGTGGTGGGTCTTGCATCACCGATCGAGGACGTGGCCTCCCAAGCGAGACTACCCTTCACCGGCGCATATGGTGCGTAAGCCGTCATTATATGAACAGCGCCACCCGGAGGTATACCGGGATAAATTCAAGCGTGCGGTGGTCCCGGTTGAGGCGGATGAAGATGAAGGCTCTGTGGGAGATCGGGAGGTAGCGATGGCTGAATGGACTCGGGGGCAAGCCCCGTGTCCCGCAAGTGGGTTAACCCACAAGGTCCTCCAAGAGGGTTTGACTTCGACGTGACCAAGGCCGATCGGATTTTCGACCTCTTACTTAAGGAGAAGCGGCTAAAGGTACCCGAAGGCCACAAAATCCCCACGGCACGAGAGCTGAACGGAAAGCCATACTGCAAGTGGCATAACACGTTCACCCATACCACCAACGACTGCAGGGTGTGGAGTCAGCAGATCCAAATGGCGATAGAACAAGGGCGGCTAATTTTTAGCCAGTACGCCATGGAAGTCGACACGCACCCCTTCCCCGCCGTTAACATGGTGGAGTGCACTTACCCTGGGAGGTGCCAGCCAAGTTCCTCGTTCAACATCAACATGGTAGGACCTGGGCACCACTCTGGTAAGGACAGAGACGAGGGCAGTTGCTCTCATAGCAAGGACAAAGAGGAAGCCGTTCCACGCGATCGGCTCCGGCAAGATGGCAAGCGCTACATCACAGAGGGAGAAGTGAAGAATGTGCGATATCAGCGACCCCTCTCTGATCACCTCCTCAACAAATACGTGAGTCAATACGACCAACGCCGGCGATATGACGACGATGACGAAAGAGATCGTCTGGCTAGCAGAGACGCCAGGAGAAACCGCCGGCATGATCGCGACGAGGAGAGATATGAGCGCCATGCCAAGGAAAAGTCAAGAGAGCAAGACGACGTGGATAGGCACTGGGACTGTCCCTTCTTCAGACACTGCTGGGATTCAGGAATGAGCCGATTGCCTACAATCGGCAACTGCCCAGAATGTAGACAGAAGAAGAAGGGCGCAGGTGACGTGTCCGTGTTCAAACGTCTAGGGCCTCTCCCGCCTCGGAACATGTACGATGATGAAGAAGAAGAAGATAAGTACCACCGGCCAAGGTGGTGCCCTGATGGACTCAGCCGTTCCCAAAAGCGTAGGGTTCAGCGGCTACGTGGTTTGGAGGAAGCTGAAAGGTTATACCTGCACACATTAAGGAAGGCGCGGCCCGATCCGGCCGCGAAAATTCAGCGAACTGCGGGACGAAGAAGGACGGCCACAAAAGAAAGAGTGGCGCCCGGACAAAGAAAGCCGATGATGAGACATCGGCTGGCACAAACATGGTGTTCATCCTTCCGGCGGAGTTTAGTGCTCCGAGATCGGACGAAGCACCTGTGGCACAACTTGACTGCGGCCCACGGCCAGTTATCTTTGAGAAGCCACGAGAAAGAAGCTACAGACACCTGAAGGCCCTGTACTTGCGAGGTTATATCAATTGGCAGCCGGTCAACAAGATGCTGGTGGACACCGGAGCGGCGATCCAACATTATGCCATACTCCATGCTACGTCGGTTGGGACGCTCTAGCTCGGATCCGATCAAGACCAACGTTACACCGAGCGATTTCAACGGCCAAGCGTCCGAAGCACAAGGTGTTCGAATGTGGATCCGACCGTAGGAAGGAAAACCATCCCTACGACGTTCTTTATTGTCGATAGCAAGAGCACCTATGCTTGTCCTGCTAGGGAGAGATTGGATCCACGCCAACTGTTGCATTCCATCCACGATGCACCAATGCTTAATACAGTGGGATGGAGATGAAGTAGAGGTCGTCCAAGCAGATGACTCAGCCGAGATTTCAACAGCTGGCATGAACGTTTGGGAGACGACAGGCCAAGAGCCACTCTCAGGCATCAACTTGGACGACTGCGAGCGCATCGACGTGACGAAGGACGGAGTGAGGCTGGTCTTATCCACCGGCCTGACCATGTAACAAGAGCAAAATCTATGGACGAACGTGGCAAGGCCGATCCTTGTGATCGGCCCCAAAAAATAAAAAGGGATAAGCTTGTCTCAAGCATGTCACGAAGTTGGAGTGAAGCAAGACCAAGATATAAACCTCCATTGAGCGAGTCAATCAACATGGAGGTCGATTCCAGCAATCGGCCAAAATTATCCTCACCATACGTTCTGCCTGTGTTCAATGTCGATCTAATGGGCAACGGGTCTACGTCGGATGATGAGCTGGAAGAAGTCAACATTGGTCCTAACGGAGCCGACGTTCAAATACAGTGCCTTGGCTAACTACAGAGCTGATATCCGCAGTTACCTGGCAGATTCGGCTCGGGGGCACCTAATCAGATGAACATGTGCGATACATGTGCAGTGAAATGTTGGGGGCCGATAGAAAAATCGGCCAGTAAAAAAAATGCGCGAAATCACAGCCGATGCACGGGCATCGACTTCAGAGTATAAAAAGCCGATGCACAGCCATCGACTTTAGAATTACAAGCACAGACTGCCACATGCGCATGCCCTACTGAAGGAAAGTTTCTAAGGCGTGGAGTACACCAGCACGGACGTTGTCATCATCCTTGTTGTCATCATCCTTGCCAACTAGCCAGAGCTTCAACTGCAGCGTCACTAGGACGTGAGGCTGGATTTCTTCAAGAGTGTTCTTCACCTCCTCAGGGTTTTCGACTAATAAAAGCAGCATAAGTCTGCAGATCAGGGTAAGGGCAAGCCCAACAAAGGGAGCATACCTCTCCTATGACCATGGGAACAGCCGATGACGAAGCAATCGGCTGTGGCGTCTCTCGCCCAGGGTTTGGCCAAGGTGGCAACTTGGTCGATGTCACTCGTAGAGGTTGTTACCTCCGAGTTGTGGAGGGCATCGGAACTTCCTCAACGTCCCCACCTGGAAGTTTCATCGATCCGCAAAAGGATGGTGAGCCGATCTGGGCAGCAAAGCACAAGAACTAAGCTAGGAGGAGTTGGAGAACTGTTACATTTGAAGCTTCTTGGTTCAAGGAAGGGGTTCGCTGATCCTTCCGAGCCCTCTTGGTGCATTGACTCTTGGTGCGTAAGCTTCCTTGCCCTGTTTTGATGGGAGCTTGAAGGGCAGCAGGTTCAGGGGCTGACCTTTTCTTGGAAGCCGATGGTGGCACATCTGGCTGTTTTTGCGTGGTGGTGTCCACAGAGGTGCCCCGAACTTGAGCCTCGTCGGCTGGACTGCACCTCCTCGCTGGTATTGTCTTCAGTAGAGGTCTGCAAGAGCAGGATTAAGGGACACTGACATGCTATAAGAGTTTTCCTGGCAGCTACTTTTCTCACCGCTCTGTTCTCGCCCGACCGAGGCTCTGGGGGCAAGCTGACCCCGAAGATTCTTCACTCCGGGAGCCGATTTTATTGGAATCGGCTGGCTCGCATCACAACCTTTTTAAAAAGGTGGTGAGTTCTTGCGTAAGAGTACCACCGGAGCTGGTGGGAGGAATTTGAAGGGGGATCCATCATCATTGACAGGCTCTGGGCCATCTTGTCGCTGCAAAGAAACAGAGCAGGGTTATAAAGCATCACTGGAAACTATCGCAAGGAAATTTGCGAGCAAGTGGTACCTGTTCTGCAGAAGTATCAGCTTCAGCGTCGCTTCAGCGCCAAGTTGTTTCAGCAACGGTCCTAGGGCTCTCCTGAAGGCATGGGTCTTCCACATTGTCCACCAGAAATTCGGGGGTCTGAATTTGAACAAGGTTTGCAGGTTACCGTTTGAGGGGGTGACTAAATTGACCTATCTCGTAATTTATCGTGAGAAACCGATGCGTTGCCATCGGCTCATTGAGCATTGACCAAGTGGACAATCGGCAAAGTCAGTATGAGGGGAAATCGGCTAAATTAGCATAAAGGAATTCGGCAAAATCAAATTAAAGGAAATTCTTCATTGATGACGGGATTCCTTACATAAAAGAGCTGATTGCTCTCAAAAGGTAGTACCAGGGGATACATTGCCCCATCTACTACTACTGATCCTATGCTAAGGGTCCTATCTATGGGCCGTCGCTGCCCTCGTCGTCGCCATCGTCGCCGCTGTCGGCGCTACTCCCGGCTGGCTCGTCGTTGCTCGCCGCCGCGCCCGCCGGCGCAGGCCCTCGTTGTCCTCGTCCTCCTCGTCAGCGTCATCGTCGCTGTCGAAGTCGCTGAGGTTCCCCGGCCAGGGGCAGAAGCGCTTGGCCGGCGGCTCATCGGAGGAGGTGTCGTCCTCCTCCTCCTCCTCCTCCTCCTCCTCCTCCTCCTCCTCCTCCTCGAAGGAGGTAAAGTCGTCCCAGGAGAAGCGATCGTCATCGCTCTCCTCCTCCGTTTCCCCGTCGGCAAGGAAGCGGAGGTCACTTTCCCCGTCGGTCGAGGACTTGTCGTCCTTCCGACCGGACGGAGAAGTCGTGATCTGGACTCGTCTCCGTCTTCTATGGCGCGGCGAATGTTGGCTTCGTGGGCCTCCTCCGGGTCCCACTCCGGCGTCGGCTCGCGGGAGGGGAGGACTGGGTGGAAAGACCCGACGAGGCAGAGGAGGAAGAAGACATGGTGGCAGAGGAGGGCTTTTGGAGTGCTAATGCGAAGGGGATGAAGAAGTGAACTGCAGGATGCGGTTAAAATAAAGGGATATGGTGGAGATTCAATGCCACAGCAGTTTCCGAGGAAGTGGTGCCCAAAAGAAAAAAAAAATTGGCCAGGTCACGCGGAGAAGTTGAGGAGGCAAGGCATCATGATGATGGATACTGCGACGGTTCTGCTCTGCCACGACATGACCCGACGAAGAAAAGCAGAGTGATTTTGGAATTGTCATTTCCAAAACCAGGGGGGCATGTGTTATCACCAGAATTTGACCGGATCAGAGGTGGGCCGCGATTAAAGATGGGCTTGAAGAATATACCTGGAAGAAATACATGAATCGGCCTTGTATACAAAGTTTGGGCTTGTTTGCCCGTGTATCTGTAAATATAGTAGGATACGTGTCGGTTATATAGAATTTGGCTCGTGCACGGTTGGGATTATTCCCACGTTAGCAAGTCTACGGACTATAAATATGTATCTAGGGTTTCTGAAATAAACAACAATCACGTTCACCACAAACCAATCTAGGCGCATCGCCAACTCCCTTGTTTCGAGGGTTTCTTCCGGGTAAGCATCATGCTGCCTAGATCGCATCTTGCGATCTAGGCAACGACACGTTTATTCGGCTGTTCGTGCGTTGCTCGTGCTGAAGCCTTGTTGATGGCGAGCAACGTAGTTATCATAGATGTGTTAGGGTTAGCATTGTTTCATCGTATCATATGCTTTCGTCCGTGCAACCTTTAGACGTCTAGCCGCCCTTACACCTATCTTAGGTGTAAGGGCGGCACCTCGCTTGATCGTTATTTAGTAGATCCGATCCGTTATGATTGCTCCTTGTTCTTCAAGGATTAGTTTAATATCTGCATAGTTAGGCCTTACAAACGGGTTGAAGGATCCAATGGCACGTAGGGTGTAGTTTGCTAGCCCTAGACAGGATGTTCCGGGGATCAACTTCATGTTGGTTTTTAGGCCTTGTCTAGGGTCGGTTTATGATCACCGTGCGTGTCCGCCGAGGCTCAATCACGCGTAGGATGTTCCGATTATGTGGTGAAAACCCTAAATCGTAGTAGGTCGTTTTAGCTTTATATCGATCAAGCAGGACCACCATGTGATCGTACACCTCGTACGAATCATGGGTGGATCGGCTCCTTGAGCCGATTCACAGACAACTCCGAGAGCCGATCGAGGCTCGTATTTAATGTTTACGTGTATGCCATGCAGGAAACTAAGCGAAGCAAATCCATCACCTTCCCGATCGGTATAGGTCAGGTGGCACGCCCTTGCACCAGCATCGGACGTGCGTGCCGAGTCTTTGCGGGCCGTCGCTCGAGGGACCAGGGCCAGCCGCAGTCCTGGGAGCCTCCCGGCTCTACTGTGTTGCCCGTCGCTGCTCGCCGGTGGGTTTCTGACCGCAACAGCATAATAATGACATAAAGTATGCATAAAACATGTAGATATCATCAATAATGTGGCATGGAACATAAGAAATTATCGATACGTCGGAGACGTATCAGCATCCCCAAGCTTAGTTCTCGCTCGTCCCGAGCAGGTAAACGATAACAAAGATAATTTCTCGGAGTGACATGCCATCATAACCTTGATCATACTATTGTAAGCATATGTAATGAATGCAGCGATCAAAACAATGGTAATGACATGAGTAAACAAATGAATCATAAAGCAAAGACTTTTCATGCATAGTACTTTCAAGACAAGCATCAATAAGTCTTGCATAAGAGTTAACTCATAAAGCAATAAATCAAAGTAAAGGTATTGAAGCAACACAAAGGAAGATTGAGTTTCAGCGGTTGCTTTCAACTTATAACATGTATATCTCATGGATATTGTCAATGTAAAGTAATATAACAAGTGCAATATGCAAGTATGTAGGAATCAATGCACAGTTCACACAAGTGTTTCCTTCTTGAGGTGGAGAGAGATAGGTGAACTGACTCAACATAAAAGTAAAAGAAAGGTCCTTCAAAGAGGAAAGCATCGATTGCTATATTTGTGCTACAGCTTTTATTTTGAAAACATGAAACAATTTTGTCAACGGTAGTAATAAAGCATATGTATCATGTAAATTATATCTTACAAGTTGCAAGCCTCATGCATAGTGTACTAATAGTGCCCACACCTTGTCCTAATTAGCTTGGATTACCGGGATTATCGTCGCAATACACATGTTTTAACCAAGTGTCACAAAGGGGTACCTCTATGCTGCCTGTACAAAAGTCTAAGGAGAAAGCTCGCATTTGGATTTCTCGCTTTTGATTAATCTCAACTTAGACATTGATACGTCTCCGACGTATCGATAATTTCTTATGTTCCATGCCACATTATTGATGATATCTACATGTTTTATGCACACTTTATGTCATATTCGTGCATTTTCTGGAACTAACCTATTAACAAGATGTCGA
This sequence comes from Lolium rigidum, assembly GCF_022539505.1. NCBI lineage: Eukaryota > Viridiplantae > Streptophyta > Magnoliopsida > Poales > Poaceae > Lolium > Lolium rigidum. Next base: position 123,727,644 of record NC_061511.1, read on the forward strand.
AGAGCCGCTTGTCGTTTTCGCTGTTTTTGGTTTCGTAAATCCTAGTAACGAAATATTCTTGGAATTGGACGAAATCAACGCCCGGGGTCCTATTTTGCCACGAAGCTTCCGGAAGACCGAAGGAGAGTCGAAGTGGGGCCACGAGGCACCGCCACACTAGGCGGCGCGGCCTAGGTCTTGGCCGCGCCGGCCGGCGTGTGGGGCCCTCGTGTGGCCCCCCGCGTTGCCCTTCCGCCTACTTAAAGCCTCCGTCGCGAAACCCCCCGAGCACCGAGAGCCACGATACGGAAAACCTTACCGAGACGCCGCCGCCGCCAATACCATCTCGGGGATTCTGGAGATCTCCTCCGGCACCCTGCCGGAGAGGGGATTCATCTCCCGGAGGATTCTTCACCGCCATGGTCGCCTCCGGAGTGATGAGTGAGTAGTTCACCCCTGGACTATGGGTCCATAGCGAGTAGCTAGATGGTTGTCTTCTCCTCATTGTGCTTCATTGTTGGATCTTGTGAGCTGCCTAACATGATCAAGATCATCTATCCGTAATGCTATATGTTGTGTTTGTCGGGATCCGATGGATAGAGAATACTATGTTATGTTAATTATCAAGTTATTACCTATGTGTTGTTTATGATCTTGCATGCTCTCCGTTATTAGTAGAGGCTCGGCCAAGTTTTCGCTCTTAACTCCAAGAGGGAGTATTTATGCTCGATAGTGGGTTCATGTCTCCGTGAATCCGGGGAGTGACAAAAACCTCTAAGGTTATGGATGTGCTTGTTGCCACTAGGGATAAAACATTGATGCTATGTCTAAGGATGTAGTTATTGATTACATTACGCACCATACTTAATGCAATTGTCCGTTGTTTTGCAACTTAATACCGGAAGGGGTTCGGATGATAACTCGAAGGTGGACTTGTTAGGCATAGATGCATGATGGACGGCGGTCTATGTACTTTGTCGTAATGCCCAATTAAATCTCACTATATTTATCATGAAATGTATGTGCATTGTTATGCCCTCTCTATTTGTCAATTGCCCGACTGTAATTTGTTCACCCAACATGCTTTTATCTTATGGGAGAGACACCTCTAGTGAACTGTGGACCCCGGTCCTATTCTTTACATCGCATACAATCTGCTGCTATTGTTCTTTACTGTTCTTGCAAACAATCATCTTCCACACAATACGGTTAACCCTTTGTTACAAGCAAGCCGGTGAGATTGACAACCTCACCTGTTTCGTTGGGGCAAAGTACTTGGGTTGTGTTGTGCAGGTTCCACGTTGGCGCCGGAATCTCCGGTGTTGCGCCGCACTACATCCCGCCGCCATCAACCTTCAATGTGCTTCTTGACTCCTACTGGTTCGATTAAACCTTGGTTTCTTACTGAGGGAAACTTGCCGCTGTGCGCATCACACCTTCCTCTTGGGGTTCCCAACGGACGTGTCAACTACACGCATCAGACATCCATACCGGGACAACATAGACAACAGATAATGGACTCCTCTTTAATGCATAAGTAATTAGCAACAATTAATGTTCTCATATGAGATTGAGGATATATGTCCAAAACTGAAACTTCCACCATGATTCATGGCTTTAGTTAGCGGCCCAATGTTCTTCTCTAACATTATGCATGCTCTAACCATTAAATGGGTGGTAAATCTCCCTTACTTCAGACAAGACGGACATGCATAGCAACTCACATGATATTCAACAAAGTGTTGATGGCGTCCCCAGAAACATGGTTATCGCACAACAAACAACTTAATAAGAGATAAAGTGCATAAGTACATATTCAATACCACAATAGTTTTTAAGCTATTTGTCCCATGAGCTACATATTGCAAAGGTAAAGAATGGAAATTTTAAAGGTAGCACTCAAGCAATTTACTTTGGAATGGCGGAGAAATACCATGTAGTAGGTAGGTATGGTGGACACAAATGGCATAGTGGTTGGCTCAAGGATTTTGGATGCATGAGAAGTATTCCCTCTCGATACAAGGTTTAGGCTAGCAAGGTTATTTGAAACAAACACAATGATGAACCGGTGCAGCAAAACTCACATAAAAGACATATTGTAAACATTATAAGACTCTACACCGTCTTCCTTGTTGTTCAAACTCTTTACTAGAAATTATCTAGACCTTAGAGAGACCAATTATGCAAACCAAATTTTAGCAAGCTCTATGTATTTCTTCATTAATAGGTGCAAAGTATATGATGCAAGAGCTTAAACATGAGCATAAAAATTGCCAAGTATCACATTATCCAAGACATTTTACCAATTACTACATGTAGCATTTTCCATTTCCAACCATATAACAATGAACGAAGCAGTTTCAACCGTCGCCATGAACATTAAAAGCTAAGAACACATGTGTTCATACGAACCAGCGGAGCGTGTCTCTCTCCCACACAAGCATGTATTTATTCAGAGAATGAAAATAACAAAACAAAAATAAAAGCACACAGATGCTCCAAGTAAAGTACATAAGATGTGACCGAATAAAAATATAGTTTCAAGAGAAGAAACATGATAATTTGTCGATGAAGAAGGGGATGCCTTGGGCATCCCCAAGCTTAGATGCTTGATTCTTCTTATAATATCCAGGGATGAACCATGGGGGCATCCCCAAGCTTAGACTCTTCACTCTTCTTGATCGTAGTATATCATCCTCCTCTCTTGACCCTTGAAAACTTCCTCCACACCAAACTCGAAACAAACTCATTAGAGGGTTAGTGCATAATAAAAATCCACAAGTTCAGAGGTGACACAATCATTCTTAACACTTCTGGACATTGCCCAAAGCTACTGGAAGTCAATGGAACAAAGGAATCCATCCCACATAACAAAAGAGGCAATGCGAAATAAAAGGCAGAATCTGTCAAAACAGAACAGTCCGTAAAGACGAATTTTATTAAGGCACCAGACTTGCTCAAATGAAAATTCTCAAATTGAATGAAAGTTACGTACATATCTGAGGATCACTCGCGTAAATTGGCATAATTTTCTGAGTTACCTACAGATAATTAGGCCCAGATTCGTGACAAGAAGAAATCTGTTTCTCGCAAGTAATCCAAATCTAGTATGAACCTTACTATCAAAGACTTTACTTGGCACAACAATGCAACAAAATTAAGATAAGGAGAGGTTGCTACAGTAGTAACAACTTCCAAGACACAAATACAAAATAAAAGTACTGTAACAAAATAAACACATGGGTTATCTCCCAAGAAGTTCTTTCTTTATAGCCATTAAGATGGGCTCAAGCAGTTTTAATGATGCACTCGCAAGAAATAGTAGTTGAAGCAAAAGAGAGCATCAAGAGGAAAATTCAAAACAAATTTAAGTCTAACATGCTTCCTATGCATAGGAGTTTTGTAAATAAACAAATTCATGAAGCATGATGCAACAAGCATAGAAAGATAAAACAAGTGCAGCTTCAAGATTTTCGAGCAAAAAGAGAGGTGTTTTAGTAACATGAAAATTTCTACAACCATATTTTCCTCTCTCATAATAATATCCAGTAGCATCATGAGCAAACTCAACAATATAACTATCACATAAAGCATTCTTATCATGAGTCTCATGCATAAAAATATTATTCTCCACATAGGCATAATCAATTTTATTAGTTGTAGTGGGAGCAAATTCAACAAAGTAGCTATCATTATTATTCTCATCATCAAATATAGGAGGCATATTGTAATCATAATCAAATTTATCCTCCATAACAAAGTGTACTAAAAGACCAATATCATTATAATCATCATAAATAGGAGGCAAAGTATCATCAAAGTAAATTTTCTCCTCAATGCTTGGGGGACTAAAAATATCATGCTCATCAAAGCCAGCTTCCCCAAGCTTAGAATTTTCCATATCATTAGCAACAATGGTGTTCAAAGCGTTCATACTAATATGTTCCATAGGTTTTTTAATTTTCGCATCAAACCATCCATGTCTTAAATCAGGAAATAGAATAAGAAGCTCATTGTTGTCCATTATGCCTAACTAGTGTAAACAAGAAACAAAAAGATGCAATTGCAGGATCTAAAGGAAATAGCTTCGAGCACACACACAACGGCGCCAGAAAAGTACTTTACCTGGGACCGGAGTATGAGAGCCTTTTACCTTTCCTCCCCGGCAACGGTGCCAGAAAAGTGCTTGATGTCTACGGGTGCTTCTATTCTTGTAGACAGTGTTGGGCCTCCAAGAGCAGAGGTTTGTAGAACAGCAGCAAGTTTCCCTTAAGTGGATCACCCAAGGTTTATCGAACTCAGGGAGGAAGAGGTCAAAGATATCCCTCTCATGCAACCCTGCAACCACAAAACAAGAAGTCTCGTGTGTCCCCAACACACCTAATAGGTGCACTAGTTCGGCGAAGAGATAGTGAAATACAAGTGGTATGAATGAATATGAGCAGTAGTAACGGCGCCGTAAAAGTGCTTGCTGGCGTGCGCTTGATGGTAGTAATATTGCAGGAAGTAAAGATGCAAGTAAAACGAGTAAACAAGCAGCGATAGCGTATTTAGGAACAAGGCCTAGGGATCATACTTTCACTAGTGGACACTCTCAACATTGATCACATAACAGAATAAGTAGATAGATGCTAGACTCTACACCCTCTTGTTGGATGATGAACACCAAGTAATCGTGTAGGATTACACGAACCCTCAATGCCGGAGTTAACAAGCTCCACAATATTCAATGTTCATATTTAAATAACCTTAGAGTGCATAACAGATCAACATAACCAAACCAAGTACTAACATAGCATGCACACTGTCACCTTCATACTACGAAAGGAGGAATAGATCACATCAATACTATCATAACAATAGTTAACTTCATAATCTACAAGAGATCACAATCATAGCCTACGCCAAGTACTACACGATGCACACACTCGTCACCATTACACCGTGCGGAGGAATAAACTACTTTAATAACATCACTAGAGTAGCACACGGATATATTGTGATACAAAACACATTGCAATCATAAAGAGGTATAAATAAGCACTTCACTATGCCATTCATAACAGTGAATAAGTATTCTCGTGAAATATAGCCTAAGAGACCCACACGGTGCACACACTCGTCACCTTTACACACGTGGGACAAGGAGTCTCCGGAGATCACATAAGTAAAATCCACTTGACTAGCATAATGACATCTAGATTACAAGCATCATCATATGAATCTCAATCATGTAAGGCAGCTCATGAGATTATTGTATTGAAGCACATAAGAGAGAGATTAACCACATAGCTACCGGTACAGCCCCGAGCCTCGATGGAGAACTACTCCCTCCTCATGGGAGACAAGCAGCGTTGATGAAGATGGCGGTGGTGTTGATGGAGAAGCCTTCCGGGGCACTTCCCCGTCCCGGCGGCGTGCCGGAACAGAGACTCCCGTCCCCCGCATCTTAGCTTCGCGATGGCGGCGGCTCTGGAAGGTTTCTCGTACCGTGGCTTTTCCGTCTCGTGTTTTAGGTCAGGGACCTTTATATAGGCGAAGAGGCGGAGTCGGAGGGTCGACGAGGCGGTGACACACTAGGGGGGCGCGGCCCCCCCTTGGCCGCGCCAGCCAGGTGTGTGGTGGGCCTGTGGGCCCTCTCTGGCGACTCTCGGGTGTTCTGGAAGCTTCATGCAATCCTAAGATGCTGGGCGTTGATTTCGTCCGATTCCGAGAATATTTCCTTACTAGGATTTCTGAAACCAAAAACAGCAGAAAACAAAGAATCGGCCCTTCGACATCTCGTCAATAGGTTAGTTCCGGAAAACGCTTAATAATGACATAAAGTATGCATAAAACATGTAGATATCATCAATAATGTGGCATGTAACATAAGAAATTATCGATACGTCGGAGACGTATCAGACACACACCCAAATAAGCGTAGCATAAGATCAAGTCATGAAGTTCAAATTGCTATAAGCTTTCGATACATAGTTACCTAGTCCTTCGACCATGAGATCATGTAAATCATTTACACCGGAATGATGCTTTGATTACATCAAACGCCATTGCGTAAATGGGTGGTTATAAAGATGGGATTAAGTATTCGGAAAGTGTGAGTTGAGGCATATGGATCAAGAGTGGGATTTGTCCATTCCGATGACGGATAGATATACTCTGGGCCCTCTCGGTGAAATGTCGTCTGATTAGCTTGCAAGCATGTGACTAGGTCACAAGAGATGACATACCATGGTACGAGTAAAGAGTACTTGTCGGTAACGAGGTTGAACAAGGTATGGAGATACCGATGATCGAACCTCGGACAAGTAAAGTATCGCGTGACAAAGGGAATCGGTATCGTATGTAAATGGTTCAATCGATCACTAAGTTATCTTTGAATGTGTGGGAGCCATTATGGATCTCCATATCCCGCTATGGGTTATTGGTCGGAGAGGAGTCTCGACCATGTCTGCATAGTTCACGAACCGTAGGGTGACACACTTAAGGTTTGATGTCGTTTTAAGTAGATGTGGAATATGGAATGGAGTTCAAATGTTGTTCGGAGTCTCGGATGGGATCCAGGACATCACGAGGAGTTCCGGAATGGTCCGGAGAATAAGATTCATATATGGGAAGTCATTTTCCGGGGTTCGGAAAAAGTCCGGTATTTTGACCGGAGCTTCTAGAAGGTTTTGGAAGGACCGGAATAGTCCGGAATATTGTGGAATGTTCCGGAAGTATCCGGGACGACCCGGGCTGTCTAAGGAAGTCCGGAGGGTTCCATAATAGGTGCAACCACGTTGCCTTAAGGTAAAAGGAGTCTTTCCTTAATGCAATTTCGGAATTGGCAAAAGAGTCCGAGTAGGAGTATGTTTTCGGAACCGGAAACCTGTCGGAACTCAGTCAAACTTGGGGGCAGGTTTATGGACGACCCAAGGGGCTTGGCCACCTATTTAAAGGGACCAAGGGGCACCCCAAGTCGCAGCCCAAGCTCCCTCTCCCCAAAGCCTAGCCGCCCCTTCCTCCTCCTCCCCCTTGCACGGCTACGACGAAGCCCTGCCGGAGATCTCCACCACCACCGCCAACACGTCGTCGTGCTGGCGGGATTCCGAGGAGGATCTACTACATCTGCTGCCCGCTGGAATGGGGAGAAGGACGTCGTCATCAACACCGAACGTGTGACCGAGTACGGAGGTGCTTCCCGACTGTGGCACCGTCAAGATCTTCTACGCGCTTTTGAAAACGGCAAGTGATCGACTACATCCACCACGAGATTTATCTCGTTAACGCTTAGCGATCTTCGAGGGTATGTGGATCTTCACCTCGTTGCTACCATCTACTAGATTAGATCTTGGCTTGTTATTCGTTCTTGCGGTAGGAAATTTTTTGTTTTCTATGCTACGAATCCCATCAGTGGTATCAGAGCCGTGTCTATGCATAGATTGGTTGTACGAGTAGAACACAATGGTTTTGTGAGCGTTGATGCTTTTGTTGTCTTTAGTTCGTGTACTTTGCATCTTGCGGGATGGTGGGATGAAGCGGCCCGGGCTAACTTTACATGACCACGTTCGTGAGACTTGCTCCACGCTCGACATGCAACTTGTATTGCATAAGTGGCTTTGCGGGTGTCTGTCTCTCTCACCATAGTGAAGATTCAATTTACTCTTTCTATTGACAACACTAGTATCACCGTTGTGGTTCATGTTCGTAGGTAGATTGGATCTTACTCGAAAACCCTAAACCACGTAAAATATGAAAACCATATTAGAGGCGTCTAACTTGTTTTTGCAGGGTTTGGTGATGTGATATGGCCATGATGTGATGATGAATGATACGTCTCCAACGTATCTATAATTTATGATGTTCCATGCTAGTTTTATGACAATACCTACATGTTTTGCTCACACTTTATAATGTTTTTATGCATTTTCCGGGACTAACCTATTAACAAGATGCCGAAGTGCTAGTTCCTGTTTCTCCTGTTTTTGGTTCCAGAAAAGCTGTTCGGGCAATATTCTCGGAATTGGACGAAACAAAAGCCGAACCTCGTATTTTACCGAGACGGACCCAGAACACCGAAGGAGAGACGGAGAGGGGCCAGGGTGGCCCACACCACCTGGCGGCGCGGCCAAGGAGGGAGGCGCGCCCAGCTATGGGGTGGACCCCTCTGGCACCCCCTCGCGCCGCCTCTTCGCCTATATAATCCCTCGCGACGCGAAAACCCTACAACAATCAACCATACTCCAGAAAGACTCCAGGGGCGCCGCCGCCATCGCGAAACTCCGTTTCGGGGGACAGAATCTCTGTTCCGGCACGCCGCCGGGACGGGGAAGTGCCCCCGGAAGCCTTGTCCATCGACGCCGCCGCCTCCATCATGCTCCGTGAGTAGTTCCCCCATGGACTACGGGTTCTAGCTGTAGCTAGTTGGTACTCTCTCTCCCATGTACTTCAATACAATGATCTCATGAGTTGCCTTACATGATTGAGATCCATCTGATGTAATCGGTGTTGTGTTTGTTGGGATCCGATGAATTGTTACATTATGATCAGTCTATCTATATAAGTTTGTGAAGTTATTGTTGTTGCAACCTTGTTGTGTTTAATGCTTGTCACTAGTGCACGAGTGGCATGATCTTAGATTTAAGCTCTATAATTATTGCTTAGATTGTATCTACAAGTTGTTTGCACATGTCTATGTCCGGAACCCGAGGCCCCAGAGTGACAGCAATTGGGATAACTGCATGGGAAGGCTTAGATATGAAGATCACATGTTTTCACCAAGTGTTAATGCTTTGCTCCGGTGCTCTATTAAAAGGAGTACCTTAATTACCAGTAGATTCCCTTGAGGCCCGGCTGCCACCGGCTGGTAGGACAAAAGATGTTATGCAAGTTTCTCATTGCGAGCACGTATGACTATATATGGAAAACATGCCTACATGATTAATAGACTTGATGTTCTGTGTTAATGCTATTTCAATCCTATCAATTGCCCAACTGTAATTTGTTCACCCAACACTTGTTATTGGAGAGTTACCACTAGTGTAGATAGCTGGGAACCCCGGTCCATCTTTCATCATCAAATACTCATTTGGTCCTATATGTCATTGGAAGTAGTATCAACTATTTTCTGGTGTCATCGCCTCTGTATTACCTAGTCATCGTCGCTGTGTTACTCGTTACTATTGCTCTCATATTACTGCTACTTTCACATCACCCCTGTTACTAGTGCTTTTCCAGGTGCAGCTGAATTGACAACTCGAGTTGTTAAGGCTTATAAGTATTCTTTGTCTCCCCTTGTGTCGAATCAATAAATTTGGGTTTTACTTCCCTCGAAGACTGTTGCGATCCCCTATTCTTGTGGGTTATCAAGACTATTTTCCGGCGCCGTTGCCGGGGAGGCATAGCTCTACTCATAAGTTCACCTGGGGAGTACACTCTACCTCTCTCTCTGTTTTTATTTTATTTTGTTTTGCTTAGTTTACTTTTGCCTAGTTTATTTGTGCTTAGTTTATTTCTGTCCAGTGTTATTTTGCTTAGTTTACTTTTGTCTAGTTTTTTTTTGTCTTGTTTTATTTTTCTTATATACCCGAAAATCCATAAAAATTTGAAAGATCGAAAAAATTAAAAACTGTTGTTATGGAAGATCCCACAACCTATATGGAGCTTATAGAATTATATAACAATTATAGAGAATCAAGAAAGGGTCAAGTCATGAGTGCCGTTATAGAAAAATTGAATACAACTGCTAAAATCTTGCTTAAACGCCATGATATAAACTGTTGCTCTAAACAGGATACTAAACATCTTAAATTTCAATGTGGCTTTAGTGAAGAACTTTTAATTATGAACTATCATTGGAATAACTATATTCATCTTGGGTTCGAAGAAGTAGAACAATTTGTTTTATTTATGGGAGCTTCTGAGATAGAATCCTTCATGGCTAAAAATTATGAAACTTGTATTGCTTGTAAGAACCTTAAAGATTATGTCTCTTCTATCCTTAATTTTTGCATAGAAAGTTACAGTGATAATCCTTATATCATTGATTATAAAGAGAGACTCATTCATGCACAAGAATGCACTCACAATTTGCAGGAACATGTGGAAGAAGAAATTGATGAACCTGAAAGCTCATTGGATGAAAAAGAGGAGGAGAGTGATGAACAAAAGGAGGAAGAATGGATTAGCTACCCATGCCAACCTTCTAATGAGAGTAACTCTTTATCTCTTACACTATTTGATTGTCCTCCATGCTTACCAAAGAAGGATGAATGTTATGTTCCTGTGGATTCTCTTGAAATATTCCCTATGAGTAAAACTTGTGAGAATAATTATGCTATTGTTATCTATGATAATCCATGCTATTTTGATAAATCTTATGATAATGCTTTGTTTGTGCCTGATATCGAAATGCATGGTACTAAAGAGTTTTGCTTAGAAAATGTTTATGATAAAGCTCTAGATGATGGTCCTATGTTACTTGATAATATTAATTGTACTACTAATGAAAATGGGATTGGAGAGGTCTTGACTTTATCTAGGAGTTCCATATCTTTTGAGATTGATCAATCATCTTGTTATACTATTGATAAAAGTGGGTTTGAAAGTTTTAACCCCACTATTTTTGAGCTTGATAAAAATTATGTGATTGTAGATCATGAAAAGCATGTTGTATGTGATAGTTATATTGTTGAGTTTGTTCATGATGCTACTGAAAATTATTATGAGAGAGGAAAATATGGTTGTAGAAATTTTCATGGTACTAAAACACACGTCTCTATATGCTTAAAATTTTGAAGTTACTTGTATTTTATCTTCCTATGCTTGTCACTTTGTTCTTCATGAATTTATTTATGTACAAGATTCCTATGCATAGGAAGTGGGTTAGACTTAAATTTGTTTCATACTTGCTTTTTGACGCTCTCTTTGCTTCAACTCTCATCCTTATGTGAGCATCATTAAAATCACTGAGCAACTAAACCGATCAATTAACTCAAGCAACTATTTCTTATCTAAATATTTGTAATTCTTCTAAATAACTCAAGCAACTAAACCGATAAATTATCTAGTACATTTATCAAAACATTTCATCTAACCAATTGGTATAAAAAATAATTTAGTTATTCCATCTAAACATCCTCACTTACATAAGCATTTCATCTGAATTGATGAACTAACTCAGTGCAGTTTAGAGTTTGCATAGAGTTGCAAATGATGAAAACGAAGAACATGCATTTCGGGACACTAGCGGGCAGGGGTAGCGGCAGAGGCGACGAGAATTACCTTCTTGGGGCTGGTCAACCATGTAATCGACATCTCTAGCATTAGCAGTGCAATGAGATCGTGACTGTTGATGATATGTGATAGAACCAATCAAAAAAACCTTGAGACAGAAAAGGGGGCAGCGGAATCTAGACGATTGGTGGCGGTGGAACATGAGGGGTGGGGGGGTGGGGGTGGAGGGGAGGGAGCGGCTACACATGATGATCTGAGAGAAATGAGATAGGGTTTTTGGGTTTGATGGAACAAGAGGTGTACGTTTTGTTGGGTTCCGTAGGCCTTAGTCGATTTGGAAAAAACACCATGTTTGACCAGACAAAACAACTCCAATAACTATAAATAAACCCACTCTACTGGAATAATAGACCGATAAGTGCAATGGGTCACCAGTACCATTATCCGTTTTGGATTTAATTATCGAAATCGACTTGAATATTACATCGTCAACTAGTGTATATGTGTATTTTATCCGTGTGGTAGCAATCAAACCCAAGTTTTTACTAGCAAAGTTGGTGTCGTAATCTTTTTTTTGGCGAATAGGACACTGACATTAAAAGAATCATTGAACAGTCCAAAGTAATCCAAGAAAAACGAAAATTACAACGAGATCCTTGAGAAGCCCTTCATCTTCAACCTCTAGACCGTGTTGACGGCGCGCCGCCGCTGCCACTTCTCCCTGAGTCGGCCTGACGTTCTTGGTTGCGCACTGGAAGTCGCCGAACGGGTCGAAAAGACCACATCTGTCCCGGAGACGAAGAAGTAGGATGAACTGCCGATGAAACTCCTTGACAATTAGAAAATCCCCACAGCCAGATGAAATCCTCGAAGACTACACCACACCCACAAGCTTCTCGACGTCGCCACCGAGATGGGGTTGAAGACAGGGAAACATTATTGCACGAGACGCCGCCACCACCACCTGAGTGCCGCCCCTACAAACAGAAATCCGAAAGACGGGAAACGAAGCCCCCAAAATTGGGAAACGAAGCCCTCACACCGACGAGAGCCGTGATCCGCCGCACCTCCATGGCCCGAAGGCCACAGAGGCGGCCAGATCGAAGGCGGCCGCCGACGGGGGCAGAGGAACCCTAATCTTCTCAGGAGCGAAGGGGTACGGACGAACGATAGGATAAGTTGGTGTCGTAATCTGACTTAGCATCCTCTGTAGGTCCCAATTATCGGGGTTTGGAATTCGCTACCGAAACCAACTCCAATACTTAGATTCTGTATTTCAACGTTTTTCAATCTGTGTGAAAACAATCATAAAAAATATAGGATTTAAATTCTTAGGTTTTTTTTTCTATGGTGGTTGTTTGATTTGCATGAGAAAATTTCGCAAAGAAATCCTTTGCATTTCATTTCAGCCTCCTTTAATTCAGAATATTTGCTTAAGAATTTTGAAGGATTAAGATCCTTAGGATTATTTTCTATGGTAGTTGCTTGATTTATAGGATTGAATCACATTGGAATTATTTTTAAGGAATTATTTCTAAAAAATCATTTTTCTAGATTTTGTAGGAAATGTAATATCCACTGAATCTTTGTTAATTTAAGAATCATTTGCTTTTTCTTCATGGAACCATACAAACTCCCATATATGTGTGGAATCCCGTAGGGTTAATCTTTACTATTAAATGGGAGTTGGTCGTTTGACACTCAACACATTTGATGGTCGTCATTAGAGTCATCCTGTACGTTTAATCACAGCACAAGATCTGCAACCGTTCGATGTTCTCTATTGATCAATCAAATTAATGAATGATGCGTTAACTCGGATCGTGATTGTTTCTTTCCTTGTTTTCGTTCCTACGCCTTCCAACCCAACCCCCGCTTTACAAAACAAAATCAGGACAAAATCTTTGCCTTGCCGCTAATGCTGATATCAAAAACGAATTTAGCCACTATCCCCTTGTTTTCATTAACCCCCTCTCAAGCAAAATAGGGATGCTATCCCGTGGTTCCCTTAATCATGCCCTCAATTAGATTTGCCTGCTCAATGAGAAATTGTGCGTTCGCTCTCTTCCATGCTCCCGGTTCATCTTCCGATCGTAATATCGTAACCACTTCAGCTGGCAGAGAGAATCATGGGGCTACAATAGTTTGGAACTTATCAAGTTCATGCAGATGCACACTGCGTAAACTCCAGCGAGAAATACGGCGATCTTGAGTTCTGACATCGATGCCGGAGGTGCGGGTGGCGATTACCCTCATTGGAGCTGGCCGATGTGAAGGAGACAACGGCATGGTATCCATGGTGTTGCAGTGGACGTAGGCGCGTGGTAAAGGCGTCCCTTCGATCACTCGCCGCCATCCTGGCAAACAGAGACATCGTGTGCTGCTCATGCTCGATGACCAGATTGGCCGGCGTCTGCATGCACTGCATCTTTGTGCGCTCCTTCCAGCAATTTTCGGCAGTAAGATTTCTGAGATCTTGCATGTAGTTAAATGTTCTAAATTGTGATTTAGTTGTTATGGCATTGTGTACAGTTAAAGTTGGTGGAGATTGTTAGAGCGACCCATTCAATAAAAATAGAACCGAGCTTAAAATTGTAATTTAACTGATCTGAAGATAGATTGTAATTAGAAGTTCATGACTTTGATTGCAACTGTTTACGCTCTGAGTCTGAAATAAGTTTCACTGTTTCTCCTTGTTTGATGGCTGAAACCAAAATTTTCTATGTTGTTTAATTTGTACATTTCCTTAAACTAGTACTATGATATCGCATTGTGAATATCTGATCCTCTTGGATCTGCTTATGACTGTGAATGACTGTTCTATTTTTTCGTCTGGAGAAATGAAGAAACTTCTCAATTTCATGTGTACACAGTTTTATGGTGGTGTCTGACTGCATTGGGGTGTGGTGTGCCGATTGATACAAAGTTGCCTGCACTCGTCCACCATCCGGCTGCGGGCGGCGCGGGCTACTACACGCCGATTGCAGCGCCCCGCCGATCACGATGTGGCGTGAAGGGTTGTGCCTCCCCACCGGCCTCGCGAACTTCCTCCTTCACCTTGCGTTCAGGTGTGTGGTAGGGGAGGCCCGCGAGGAACGAAAGAAGGATGTCGTGGAGCGCACTGCCCGGATGACGAGGTGCGGGATGCCCGCTGTGCCTCCGTCAACGTGCAGTGGTGGTCATGGATCTCCTACCACCACCGGTCCCTGCCTACCTTTGGCGCCGATGGGATGCCCACGCCATTCATCCCCATCCGCCATCCGTTGTTGCTTGGCAGGCACATGTCCAACATGAATGTGTAGCGCGCATCATACAAGGCCCACGCATCAGACATGGTTAAGATGCCATCCCCAAATCAGTTGATGGCCATGCCTCCGATGCGGCAATTCGACATAGCGACCGGGGACGCACTCGGTGCCGCGCGGCTCTAGGTATTTGGATAAGGTGAGCGGCTAGGCGGATGTGTGTAAGGGAGCAACGCATGTGTATTTAACATTGGTGGTGGCCGAGGGGGCGGTGACAAACATTAACACTGGCGCCCCCTCCATGCCACACCACCATCGCGACGGGGCGAATCCCCGCGCCCGCCTTGGGAACCGACGTGACCATTACCCGGCTTGACCAGAGGTTGGCGACGATGTAAATGATGAAGAAAACCTCCGGTTCACCACTTTGTGTCAATGACACGGCTGCCCACCAGTCGTCGCGTCGCCAATGTGTTGCGTCTAACGCACCCGTAAGGAGCCATATGGACAGGGATGGCCTGGGAGCGTCACACACGCTATTGGACCATGCTGGATTGAAAAGACCATTGGGCACGTGACTGGGCACGGTTTTTGTCCAACTCCCCAAAGGCTTTGGCCAATGTCGACGTGTGAAACCATATAAGTGAAGTTCTTATCTTTGCAGCTAAAACAATTTTCAGTTGCTATCATAACAAACTTACATACCGTAGTACGTACGGGCATTCAACTAGTAGGCATAACATTGCAATTTCGCCCTTTTTTCTCCAGCTTTTGGAGTCTTGCAAATCAAAGAGGCATTTTATAGAAGATCCAACATCCGCTCAAACATCATTATTGAAAGAATATTTTCTTATGATGAAATCGAAGACCCTTCGAGTCGTATGAAACCATGTAAAATTGAAATGAACATCGCATTACAATTTTGCATTTTTTTTCTATTTATGGGATTCTCGAAACCTGCGGATCAAGGAGGCCATCCAACAATGTGGTCGATGTTAGAGATAGAAATAGTTCCGTATTACGTCTGTTCTCTCTACTCTCCTAATCCCTGTACGAATCCTTGTACGATACGATTGCTTGCACCGCAAAGTGTCTTCCTTAAATAGACAACGATGGGGCTCGGTTGATTATCCGAGAAGACCCGAAATTCTACCTGATCGCTACTTTTACATGGTATCAGAGCCGGCTCTTCCGTCGACAAAACTGATCGCCCCGATCACCTTCCTTCCGTCCCCGTCGTGGCCCTCGCTGCTGCCTCGCGCGTGCCATGGCGCCATCCTCCGCCGTCCTCGTCATCAACCTGGGCGCTCCGCCCTCGGACAAACTCACGCACAAGAACTACTCCATGTGGCGAGCCCAAGTTCTGCCGCCAATCCGTGGTGCTCGCCTGCTCGGTTTCCTGGATGGGTCCGACGCTGCACCACCGGAAACGCTGGAAGTTGCTCCGGCAGACAAAGCAATATAGAAGGAACCGTCGATCGTTCCTAACCCAGCCTACGACAATTGGATCTCGCGGGATCAGATCGTCCTTGGCTACCTCTTACAATCGCCCTCCCCGGAGGTTCTGCCTCATGTCCACTGGCTAGAGCATGCCGCCGAAGTTTGGAAGGCGGTGGAGGAGATGTTCGCATCACAAAGCCAGGCCAAGGTCACCAATCTACGGATCGCCCTGGCAATTACAAAAAAACTTCAGTTGTCTACTTCCGCTTTTCTCACCAAGATGCAGGGCATAGTAGATGAGCTCGCTGCTGCTGGATGTCCGATCACCACCAGGGAGCATGTTTCGTTCATCCTTGCCGGACTTGCAGAGCGGTATGATGCCCTGGTTGCTGCCTTAGGTGTGGTCACCACCCCGATATCCATCAGCTCTCTGTAGTCCCAACTACATGCCTATGATGAGCGCCAAGAGATGCTTCACGGATCTGCAACTACTGAGTTCGAGAGTTCTGCCAATATCGCGTCTCGCCAACGGCGCCCTCCATACAATAACAAGTCACGTGGTGACTGTGAATATGGTGATCGCCATGATCTCCGTAGTGATGATCGGCGGGAAGATCGTCGTGATGACCGTCCTCCCCGCCCAGGACATGGTGGTGGCCGTGCACCTCCTCAAGGTGGACGTGGCCGTGGTCGCGGCAGGCGTCGCACCACATCTTGGGTCAATACGACATGCCAAATCTGTAACAAAGAGGGCCATGCCGCCAAGGACTGTTGGTGGCGCTTCCAAGACGATGATGATGATTCGTATGGTGACAGGGAAACTCATGCTGTTTACTATGGCATTGACACAAATTGGTACTCGGATACCGGTGCTACTCACCACATCACTGGCGAGATGGTCAATCTGACATTGCGTGATAAGTATCGTGGCCACGACAAGGTTAACACCGCCAGTGGGCAAGGTATGGATATTACTCATGTTGGTCATTCAATTATTCATAACCCTGTTTGGAATTTTCATCTCCGCAATATACTTCGTGTTCCTAATGCATCCAAAAATCTACTCTCTGTTCATCGTTTCACATATGATAATAGAGTATTTATCGAGTTTCATCCGTTCTGTTTTGTGGTCAAGGATCAGGTCACACGGAGAATAATTCATAGAGGGAGATGTGTTGGTGGGCTTTACCCTCTCATATCATCTTTGGTGTCCCCGTCATCATCACAGAAGCATGCCTTTGTTGCCACCAAGCCCTCACAAGTAAAGTGGCATAGTCGTCTTGGTCACCCGTCTTTAGCTATTGTTATTCAAATTCTTAGCAAAAATAAAATCCCTTTTGTTAGGGATAGCATCGAGTCAGTATGTGATTTTTGTCAGAAGGCTAAGAGTCATCATCTTCCCTACCCTATATCCACTAGTGTTTCTACAGCTCCTCTACGATTAGTTTTCACTGATGTATGGGGTCCTGCGTCTACTTCTGTTGGTCGTCACAACTACTATGTAAGCTTTATTGATGACTACAGTAAATTTACATGAATTTATCTTCTCAAGAAAAAGTTTGATGTGTTCAATGCTTTTATCAGTTTCCAAAAACTTGTTGAACGAAAGCTTGACAGGAAAATACTCACCATACAATCTGATTGGGGGGCAGAGTATGTTAAACTCAAACCCTTCTTCCAAAAATAAGGCATTGCTCATCATGTGTCTTGTCCTCATGCACATCAGCAAAATGGTTCTGCTGAAAGAAAGCATCGCCATATAGTTGAGGTTGGCTTAGCTCTTCTTGCCAATGCACATATGCCTCTCAAGTTTTGGGATGAGGCCTTTCTCACTGCCACCTACCTCATTAATATGCTTCCAAGAAAAACTATTCACAATGACACACCTGTCCATCGTCTCCTTCACACTCGCCCTGACTATTCATCTCTCCGTGTTTTTGGTTGTGCTTGTTGGCCTAATCTTTCGTCCATATAATAAGCGCAAACTCGCTTTCCGCTCTACACAACATGTGTCTTTAGGCAACAATCCATTGCACAAGGGGGTAAAGTGTCTTGAGGTTTCTTCTGGACGTGTGTATATCTCTCGCGATGTTGTGTTTGATGAGGCTGTTTTTCCTTTCAAATCACTTCATCCTAATGCTGGTGCTTTGTTACGTCAAGAAATACTTTTGCTTGATCTCTCTCTCCGAAACTCTGAACAAGGGGATGCATATATTGATGATTTAAACATGACTAACAATCCTACTAATACTGCCACTAGATCTTCTCTTGATGCTGTATAGGTTCGCAGACAGAGACGTGGTGAAAATTTGGTGCAAAATACTGCCCAAACGAGTTCAAACAGCACACTTCAAATTTCAGAGGAAGAGGACAAAAGCTCAGAACACGATTCTGATTTTCTGGGCGAATCCTCGCCGGGATCGGTGCGGAGATCCGCCTCGGATCACGTCCCTGATGCGCCAGACGCGTCAGTTTATCCAGGGCACGCGGGCGAATCGGCGCCTGACAGCTCGCCCGACAGCGCGCGTGGCGCGCGTGAATCCCCGCCCGCGCGTGACTCCCCGCCTGCGTCGCCCGGATCGTCTGCGTCACGCGGTTCTGTGCCGCGCTCCTCCACCGCAGGTTCGGCCACACCGCCTGCCACTGGATCGTCTGTGGCGACTAGCAGGTCCACTGCCGATGGTCGCATGCTGACATAGATGGGGCACACGGATCTTCTGTGTCCACTGTGCCTGTGCAGCAACCTGTGGCTCCTTCTGTTTCTCGACCAACTACACGTGCGTCGAAAGGTATTGTTCGTCCAAAAGAGTATAAGGATGGAACGGTGCGCTGGATTTTATCATGTACTACAGATGAGCCTGCTAATCTTGAAGCTGCGTTGGATCACAAGGAGTGGAATGCAGCTATGCATGAAGAATATGATGCCCTCATGAGAAATCAGACTTGGAGATTGGTTCCTCCACGACAAGGTACGAATATTATTGATTGTCGTTGGGTGTATAAGGTTAAAAGAAAATCAGATGGTTCTATTGATAGATACAAGGCTAGATTAGTAGCCAAAGGTTTCAAGCAGCGTTATGGCATTGACTATGAGGATACTTTCAGTCCAGTGGTCAAAATA
The DNA here is from genome assembly GCF_022539505.1 of Lolium rigidum. NCBI lineage: Eukaryota > Viridiplantae > Streptophyta > Magnoliopsida > Poales > Poaceae > Lolium > Lolium rigidum. The sequence goes on from NC_061511.1 coordinate 123,746,646, forward strand.
GCTGTTGTTCGACTTGTTCTGTCTATTGTTGTTTCAAGGGGTTGGAGTTTTCGACAGTTGGATGTCAAGAACGCGTTCTTACATGGCGTTCTGGAAGAGGAAGTATATATGAAACAACCACCAGGTTTTGAAGACAAGCAGATGCCAAATTATGTGTGCAAGCTTGATAGGGCGCTATATGGGTTAAAGCAAGCACCTCGAGCATGGTATTCTCATTTGAGTGCTCAGTTAATATCCTTTGGTTTTGTTGCCTCAAGATCAGATACATCTCTCTTTATCTATCACCAGTCCAATGTTACTATCTTCATGCTTATTTATGCGGATGATATTATAGTTGCAAGTTCTTCACAGGATGCCACAGATGCTTTGTTGAAAAATTTGAGCAAGGAATTTGCTTTAAAGGATCTTGGTGATCTTCACTTTTTTCTGGGAATTGAAGTTAAGAGAGCTGACAATGGACTAGTATTGAGTCAAGCAAAATATGCTCAAGATATTCTAGCGCATGTTGGTATGCGAGATTGCAAAGGGGCACCAACTCCATTATCATCTTCTGAAAAAATTACAGCATATGAAGGAGAGTTATTGGGTCACGAGGATAGCACTAGATATAGGAGTATGGTAGTTGCATTGCAGTATCTTACTCTCACAAGACCTGATATTTCCTATGCAGTTAATAAGGTCTGTCAATATTTGCATGCTCCTACTACTCTGCACTGGATAGCTGCTGAGCGTATTTTGAGATATGTTAAGCATACAGTTAGTGTTGGTTTGACATTTGTGAGATCTCGTTCTACACTTGTCTGTGCCTTTACTGATGCTGATTGGGCAGGATGTATAGATGATCGTCAGTCTACTAGAGGTTTTGCTGTTTTCTTTGGACCGAACCTCATTTCTTGGAGTGCCAAGAAACAAGCTACAGTTTCAAGATCCAGTACTGAAGCAGAGTATAAATCAGTAGAAATGCCACAGCTGAGATAATATGGGTACAATCACTCTTAGAGGTCGTTTGGTATCCATCATTTAAGCCTGGAATCCTGGAATTCATTTTAAAATTCCATAGGTGGGCTGTTTGGTTGCCATAAAATTGGGCCATCATTTTATTTGGGAAATCCAGCAAAATGATGCCATGTGTAATCACAATTCCGAGCTGAAACCTGTCATTCACAATTCCTGTGGCAACCAAACAAATTCAATATTGAATTCTACTGTCATTTACAAATCCTGTGGCAACCAAACAAGTGTCCATTTCTGAAATTACAATGTAAATGAAATGAATACATGTATTCATTTCAAAATGCTACAAATGAAATGAAAACCTGGCTTCCAAACGACTTCTTAAGGAACTCAGAGTCAAGTTAACTCAGGTGCCATGTATGCGGTGTGACAATATGGGAGCTACGTATTTGTGAGCCAATCATGTATTTCATGCACGAGCCAAACACATTGAGATAGATTTCCACTTTGTCAGAGAGAGAGTTCTGAAAAAGCAGCTAGAGATTCGGTTTGTTCCCTCGACGGATCAAGTTGCTGATGGTTTTACCAAAACTCTTCAGTTGCGGAATTTGAGGAGTTCAAACATAATCTTAACTTACGATGTTGTGATTAAGGGAGGGTGTTAGAGATAGAAATAGTTCCGTATTATGTCAGTTCTCTCTACTCTCCTAATCCTTGTACGAATCCTTGTACGATACGATTGCTTGCACCGCAAAGTGTCTTCCTTAAATAAACAACGATGGGGCTCGGTTGATTATCTGAGTAGACCTGAAATTCTACCTGATCGCTACTTTTACAGTCCACGCTTTGGCAGGGAAGATCGAGGATACGCTTGGAGAGGTGCACGTGCGTTGCTATATAAAAAGATGTATTCAGTTGATCACTGCCAAACTTTTGCATGCATATTATTCTAACATTTTGGGTTGAGTTTTTCTTTCCATGGCTCAGAAGTCAGAGCTTGATGGCGTGTGCTCAGGCCTTGTTCGGAATCCGATGATATATTCCGGTGCTGCACCGCCGCGTGTTCCGATTGTCCTGACCTCCGATCAGCCGGAGCGCACACGTACGCAGTTGAAAGTGGAGGGCAGCTGAATGCCCCGGACCCCGGCGGGCATGGAGACCAATGTCATCCAGTAAACATATACTCTCATCTGTTCCATCAACGGCAACATATTACATGTGTACTGACTAGTGACTACATATGCATATATAGATATATATGTATCTTACACATGTACGCATGCATGCGTCATCCACGCGCAGGATTGTTTGGCTTGTTGCGTTCAAGTTTACAACACGTAACGCCATTGTTGCTGCCACAAATAGATTCTCCATGTCGTTTCCGGTTAACTCCGATGATGTGGATAAGTGCTTGAGGGGTATACGTGCATACAACAATATACGTACGTTCTTCTCACAACAAGGTTCCGCGGGCCGAGGCTCTGGCTCTGACAGATCCTCACAGGAAAAGTGTTGGAAGCTTGTCTGATCCATTCAAGCACCCGGAAAAATGAAAATTGTGTTATGGAGGATGATCCATGACTGTCTTCCGACAGGCCAGCAGTTGGTACACCGTCATATCCCTGCAGATGATCGGTGTGTGTTCTGCAGCCATCAAGAAAGGGTGGAGCATCTGTTCCTCCTTTGCCCGTTTGCACGAGCAGTCTGAGGTGAAGAAAGCTTACAGTGTTCATCTCTACCGGAAGGGGCTGGTCAATGCAAAGCAATGGATCTTCGACTTCTTGAAGCGAGAGTCCAAAACTAGTGCTACGGTACTCGCCAACGTGGTTTGGCATATTTGGGAGGCCCGCAATGACACACGGAATAATGGCACGGTGGTTCTTCCATCCAGAGTGGCGGCAAAAGTGTTATCGTATGTGGACATGATTCTCACACATATGGGACAGCCGAAGGAGACGTCCAAGGCTGCTTCATCACTCCGTTCTCGGTGGACTGCTCCGCCTGAGGGAGTTACCTGCATCAATGTCGATGCTGCTTTGTTCCCGGAAGAGCATCGGATGGGCTGCGGGGCGGTACTCAGGGATCATAATGGGACCTTCATTCTCTCTGTTAGTGAAGGCTTGGGCGGCATGCCTCTGGCGGAGATGGCCGAGGCTCTGGCAGTTAGACGGGCGCTAACCATTTCCAGAGCACATGGTGTCTACAGGGATATCCTCATCTCTGATTGCCTCTCACTTATACAGCGGATTGTCTCAAGACAATCTGATCGGTCTTATCTTGGTACGGTAATAGCTGATATCAAATCGTTAGCGTCGGATTTCGAATCCTGTACGTTTAAATTCGCTCGTCGTGAACTGAATGTAGTGGCACATAAATTGGCTCGATCTGCTGAGCCATTGGTTTGTAATATTTCAGTAGGTGTGATCCCGAATTATATCCGGGAGGAACTATGTAATGATGTTATTTGATCAATAAAGTGCCATATTCTCTCAAAAAAAAAAAAACAATATACGTACGTGGCAAGCCGCTGTTTTCATACGCACGTACCAATCTTGCCGCGTGGTCATGGCGCCGCTGCGCGAGTGGTTGATCGAGACGCGGCAAGTTTCAAATGTATCTACATTCTCTAGGAAACTAAACCGATTCCGTGGTATGTAATTATCTGGGGCGCCGGGTGGCGCGAACGTTGCCGATGAAAGTATCTCCACGGCGCCTCAAATAGGGACTGACAGGTGCATCGGTATAGCTTTATTGAAGACGTTGGCACACAATCCTCTCTTTGGAGAACGGGCTCCCATACCGACGTCTCCCAAACCGACGGCTCTAATAGAATTGTTTGAATAAAAAGTCAGAAATATCGATAGAAATTTGAATTAAGGTTTCCGAATACGAAGTTTAGGCCAACATTCGGCCACCAAATCGATGTCATACATAGTCTGGCTGCCAGAAAAATACAAGTTGGGCTTCGAGGCCAAATGATCACATGAACGGCGTCATCGGCGGCTCAACCTCGACGACGACCTCCTCGTCGGTGATTGCCTGTGGCACTTCCATCGCCAGCACGGGCTCCACGGGCGCCGGCGGAGGCACGAACGTCGCTGGTGTCAATGCTGTCATGGACGCCGCCGCAACAGATTGCGCCGCCAGCACCTCCTTGCCGATGCCCTCGCGGTACATCTCGTGCCACGCCCTCGCCAATGGGTCCATGATCGCCATGCCCGCCATCAAGATCTTGGATTCTTGAGTCATCTTGGCCAACGGAAGATGTGTCACTTCATTCATGGCTTCCTTGGCGGCGGTGTGAGCTTCCATCTTCGCCGTCTCCACCTTCTCCCTCTCCTACTCAATCTTCATAGCTTGCTCATCCATAGTTGCTTTTCACATGGCAGCTGACCTATCCGCGGCCTCCTTGTTCTCCATGGAGAAGGAGGACAACATCTTCTCGAAGGAGGAGTCCATGGCGGCTAATCCAGGCGCCGCATTCCTCTCAGTCTTGGCTTTTTGTTGCCAATTGGGCGCCCGATGGAGGCGGCGGTGGCTTTGACTGGCCCATCTTCTCCGGTGATATGTTGCAAACGTATCTATAATTTTTGATGCTCCATGCTTGTTTTACATCAATTTCCATATGTTTTGTTTACACTTTGTTGCACTTTTATACATTTTTCGGCACTAACCTATTGACAAGATGTCACAGTGCCAGTTCCCTGTTTTTTGCTATTTTGTATTTCAGAAAAGTTGTATAATAAATATTCTCGGAATTGGACGAAACAAAAGCCGAAGTTCATATTTTACTGTAACGAAGACGGAATCGAGAGGAAAGATGAAGGGGCGCCACAGGGCGGCCAGACCAGCCCTAGGTGCGGCCGAGGTCCTGGCCGCGCCATGGGATGGTGTGGGCCACCCAGGCGTCCACCGACCTCGCCCTTCCGCCTATTTATTCATGATCTCAGGAAAACCTAAATACCCAAGCCCCCATCCACGAAAAGTTCTGTCGCGGCCGCCATCGCTGACCCCAACTCGGGAGGGTTGTGAAGATCTTTCCGGCACCCTGCCGGAGAGAGAGATCATCACCGGAGACATCTACATCGGTATGCCCGCCTCTGAAGTGATGCGTGAGTAGTTCATCTCTGGACTACGGGATCCGATGAATATTGAATACTATGTTGAGATTGATTATATACTTATCATATGTTATTTGTGATCTTGCATGCTCTCCGTTGCTAGTAGATACTCTGACCATGTAAATGCTTGTGACTCCAAGATGGAGTATTTATGCTCGATAGTGGTTCATGCCTCTAGTTTTCTGGAAGAGTGACAATAACTTCTAAGATTATAGATGTGTTGTTGCCACTAGGGAGAAAACAACAATGTTTTGTCTAAGGATAATTCTATTATTTACTTTACACACATTGCTTAATGCGATAATCTGTTGCTTGCAACTTAATACTGGAAGGGGTTCGGATGATAACCTGAAGGTAGATTATTAGTCATAGACGCAATTGGATTACGGTCTATGTATTATGTTATAATGCCCGAACGAATCTTATACTAATCATCTTGTCATGTATGGTCTTTATTCTGTCAATTGCCCAGCTGTAATTTGTTTATCCAGCATGTTATTTATCTTTAGGGAGAGACACCTCTAGTGAACTGTGGACCCCGATTATTCTTTTACACTGATAAAATCATCATGTTCTGTTTACTTACTACAAGCACTGTTCTCTTTAATTCACTGCAAATAAACATCTCTTTCCACACTATACATTTAATCCTTTATGTTCAGCAAAACCGGTGAGATTGATAACCTCACTGTAAGTTGGGGCAAAGTATTTAGGTTGTGTTGTGTGCAGGTTCCACGTTGTTGCTGACGCCGACAGTGCGCCCTGCCACAAGTCAGCTAGCAACACCTTTAAGAAGTCACGCATTTCTCCTACTGGTCGATTAAACCTTGGTTTCTTACTGGGGGAAACTTGCTATTGTGCTCATCATACCTTCCTCTTGGGGTTCCCCAACGATGTGCAATCTGCGCTCATCATCCGGCGCCGTTCTTGTTGAGAGTGAAGCGGACGGCGTCCCACTTCTTGCAACCCTCATGTTTCTTGAAGCAATGCATGAAGAGAAAATCTTTGCCCCCATTCTCACTCTTGTACATTTCAAGGGCATCGAAAAACTAGCAAATGAACAATGACAAAGACATTAACAAGATAAGCTATGACACATAATCAAATGGACATAGAACAAATGTACCCAATCCTTCATCGTTTTGCCGCTCTGTTTCCGGTTTTTGACCTTCTCGAAGTCGCCATAAAATTTGCTACACGCTGCTTTGATTATGTTCCAACGGTGAGAGAGGGCGCCCTTATTCCGGGTCATGTGGATAGTGGCGTACTTGACATAATTCTTCCTCTCATTGAATTGATCAAGGCGGCCCTTGTAGTACTTGCCGGGGGTTTGATTGGTGCCAGTTATGGGGCAGAAGCTCACTACCTTAAACGCGTTGATGAGACACACTCATCCTCCAAGGCCTTCCACCTAGGCCCACGATCAGGGTTCTTCCTCTTTATCGTCGTGGTCACTCCGGGTGTCGGCATCGATCAGCACCTCCTCGGCCTCATCCTCCTCTTCGTCGGCCTCTTCATCATAGTAGTTGTCGCTGCCAACGCCGGGTTCGTAGCCAACGCCACCATGGAGGATGAAGCCACTCAGGATCTCGGCGTCGTCCATCTATGCAACAAAAAAATGAGTTTTACTCGTCGGCGGTCTACAATATGTGTACAAGATAAGAAACTCACGTCGTCGTCTCCCATGGACACGTCGGACGTGCTGCCGAACACCTGGTGGGCACTCGTGATGTCGCCGCTGAAGAGGCTGCAGGGGAGGCTGGTGTCGTCAGTCACGTGGCTGGCGTTGCTGCCCGGGACGCGATAGGGAACATCTGGTGACGCGTTGAGGTCGACGGGGAAGCGAAAGGCACCACTGCCCCTCGGTGCCGAATCCGGTGAGAACGTCGCATTGGCGTCGACGGTGTCGCTCTAGGCGTACTCGGGGAAGTAGCGGGCACGGACGTCCATCTGGGACAAAAGCATATGCGATAGCGACGGTGCCTCTGCGAAGTACCCCGGCGACGAGGGTGAGCCGCCCAAGCTAAGACACACTTCGGCCGCGGGCGCCGCTCGTGCGGCCTCGGCTTTGTGCGCCTCAACGGCGACGTGACACCTTTTGCGGTCGGCTGTTATGATAGCGCAGCAGCGTTTCTCGTCATCACACGCATCCTGCGACATGCTTGCTGGCTTCTCCTTCGGCGCCACCGTGCGCGGCTTCGTCGCCGCCTTCGCTGCCTTCACCGGAGGTCTCTTCTTCGGTGGCATGGCAAGACAGCCCCACCAGCGAAAACCCCCGTGTGTGAGGCGCCGACGCGCCCGATTTGCTCCCTTTATGAAGGGGTCGGCTTGGGGCTTCCGGCATTTTTATTGGGCTCAAACCCACGCTGGCGCTTTTAGGACGCGCCGGTGTGAGCCCAAAAACAGCGTCGGCCTTCAAATCACTATCGGGATTGCCGGTGGAGATGATGTAATGATGGAGGGCCAACGGTATGTCGATTACAACTGGTAGCCGAGATTACAGGTTGGGGTGAAGGTGGGCACGCCAAGGTAAAAAGATGGTTCTCCATGCCCATGCTAAGTGAGATCGCTAGGTACCGGCGGTGAAAAGAAATGCACTATGTCCTGTCGCAGTCAATGTGTCGTTCATTTGGTAAAAATTCTATATTTTAGATCAACTAATTTCTCCAAGTCTCCCCTCTCCTCTCGTTCTCTCCGCTCCTTTGAGAGTCCACCGCCGTTCCGGCCCAGATCCGGCCGCTCTCGATGCCAGCGCTCGCGCTGGTGCTCGTAGAGATGCGCTAGGATGATGGCTCCACCTCTATAGTACTAGTTCTAGGGTTAGATCTAAGTTTCGTTGTGTTTTGTCCAACGTGGCGACTGGCGTCATGCCGATGTGGAGCTCGCCAGCGTCTACGAGAGGCGCCTGGTGGCTGGTGGTGGCTTCTGTTCTGCTTTTCGTGCTCCCGTGGTCGGAGCCAAGGAGGAGCAACGGAGAGCCTCGCCCCGTTCTATATAATCTCGCAGGTCTTGGTCCTCTATCCCTGCTTCCTTCGGATCTCGATGGCAGAGATGGTCTGGAGGTAGAGATGGAGCAGTTGGGGGCTAGGTCTTCGCTGTCCTGGCCCTGGAGCTCTTCTTTCTGCGCGACTACATGGTGATCTTCGACATCGCCGCGATCTTTGGCCAAAAAGGTGGCCCTTCATCTACCTCCAATGCGGAGGCTCTTGCAAGGATTCAGCGCCGGAGCTCGACACCCCCAGGAGTCCAAGTGGTGCGTCCCCGGGTTCTTGGTGGTGGTCGGTGTGTGGATTTCTTCGCTGGAGTGGAGTTCTTGAGCTACCTGCTCTCTGAACTTGGCGGAATCGCCTCGAGTTCGCCGGCGACTGCTGGCAGAGGTGCCCTAGTCCTTGATTGTGTTTTCTCTTTTTTATCTAGGGTGCTTTGTGTAAATGTGGTGACCTTATCCTCGAATCTTAGGCCCTTTACGAGAAATGTAAAAGGTCACCACTCAGCTTGTACCTGCCACGTGTTCCTTAATTGAGCTCCTCCGGGGTCCTTTGACCCCTCTTGTTAAAAAAAAGAATTCTATATTTTGTGCTTGAACAAAGCACTGTAACCATACGGGGATGTAGTGAATTTTAAGTTGTTACGGTTCCATACCGACAAGCTCGGTTCAGATATGATGCAAGATATCATAAAATGTTGCAAGATAATTAAGATTGTAAATATATGAGCTTTTGGTATTTCCATTAACAAAAATATGACCAAGAGCCCACTGCCCATTATGTTTATGACCTAGGGCAACTTAAGACTTTGCATAGAGGTATGGAATGCTGAGCGTCCCATCCAGTACTCACTAAGAAGCGTGGCAAGGGTTTCATAACATCTCCCGCCTCCCTCAAAGCGTTCACCAAACAGCGCTAGATTTAGCGTTTTCTTCGTGCCGCGTTTTAGGATGTCGCTCTCCAGCCGCGCCCTCTAAACAGAATTTGAGATTTTTAAAATTTAATGGAAAACGGTTAAATTTATTTAAGCTTGCTATATATTACATAGATTCGAACGAAATTCGATTAAATTTAAACCTAAAACCTAATAGTACATGCGGTGGCCAGAGGGATTGTAGTACTGGTAGAAGTTATACATGTCATCAACGACGACGTCCTGCTTGCCGCGCTCGTCGGGCTCGTCGACGGGCTTGTCCTTCACCGCGCCGCTTGGCCCAGCTTCGCCGTCGTTGGTGAGGTCGACGAGCGGCACCCCAGCGTCGCAGATGGACATGGCGATCACTGCGTCGAGGTCGCCCCTCCAGGCGTCTTTGTCGTTCAACGACGCCATGGACGCCGCTCGCAAGCCAGGGCAGTTCTCGGGGTCGTCGCTGCTGCCACTTGTACTCCGCAAGCTACACGACTTTCGCAGCTTCCTCGTCGTCCTGCTCCTCCTTCACCTCCGGCTTCAGGACGAGGAGGGCGCCGCCGGTGCGCCTTTGCTTCTGCCGCACTGGTCCTGGATGCTGATGCTGCTGCCGCCTCGCCTCCGAATGGCGGGCGGTGTCGCGTACTTCGGCTCTTCCTTCACCTCGCGCTTTGGCACGCTGTAGGGTGTGACACGGTGCGAGGAAGGCACCGATCGTGCCAGCCCCGAGGAATAAGAGTTGGAGGAGGACGAGTACGTCCTCCTCGACTGCCAGTGCGTTGCGGGCGAAGGAGATGGTGGCGGCAACGGCGGCATCTCCAGCCTTGGGGCGCCGTTTGATGGCGTGTATTTCACACGTTCGTTGGGCAACCCCAAGAGGAAGGTATGATGAGCACAGCAGCAAGTTTTCCCTCAGAAAGAAACCAAGGTTTATCGAACCAGGAGGAGCCAAGAAGCACGTTGAAGGTTGATGGCGGCGAGATGTAGTGCGGCGCAACACCGGAGATTCCGGCGCCAACGTGGAACCTGCACAACACAACCAAGCTACTTTGCCCCAACGAAACAGGTGAGGTTGTCAATCTCACCGGCTTGCTGTAACAAAGGATTAACCGTATTGTGTGGAATATGATTGTTTGCGAGAAAACGAGTAGAACAAGTATTGCGAGTAGATTGTATTTCGAGTAAAGAGAATTGGACCGGGGTCCACAGTTCACTAGAGGTGTCTCTCCCATAAGACGAACGAGCATGTTGGGTGAACAAATTACAGTTGGGCAATTGACAAATAAAGAGAGCATGACAATGCACATACATATCATGATGAGTATAGTGAGATTTAATTGGGCATTACGACAAAGTACATAGACCGCCATCCAACTGCATCTATGCCTAAAAAGTCCACCTTCGAGTTATCATCCGAACCCCCTCCGAGTATTAAGTTGCAAAGCAACGTACAATTGCATTAAGTATGGTGCGTAATGTAATCAACAACTACATCCTTAGACATAGCATCAATGTTTTATCCCTAGTGGCAACAAGACAACACAACCTTAGAACTTTCTCGTCACTCGTCCTGAGTGTCAATGTGGCATGAACCCACTATCGAGCATAAGTACTCCCTCTTGGGGTTAAAAGCATCTACTTGGCCGAGCATCTACTAATAACGGAGAGCATGCAAGATCATAAACAACACATAAGCATAACTTTGATAATCAACATAACAAGTATTCTCTATTCATCGGATCCCAACAAACGCAACATATAGAATTACATATAGATGATCTTGATCATGATAGGCAGCTCACAAGATCCGACAATGATAGCACAATGGGGAGAAGACAACCATCTAGCTACCGCTATGGACCCATAGTCCAGGGGTAGACTACTCACTCATCACTCCGGAGGCGACCATGGCGGTGTAGAGTCCTCCGGGAGATGATTCCCCTCTCCGGCAGGGTGCCGGAGGCGATCTCCGGGATCCCCCGAGATGGGATCGGCGGCGACGGCGTCTCGCAATGTTTTCCGTATCGTGGCTCTCGGATCGGGGGTTTCGTCACGGAGGCTATTTGTAGGCGGAAGGGCAGGTCAAGAGGCGGCACGGGGGCCCACACCACAGGCCGGCGCGGCCAAGGGGGCCGCGCCGCCCTAGGGTTTGGCGCCCCGTGGCCCCTCTTCGTCTCTCCTTCGGACTTCCGGAAGCTTCGTGAGAAAATAGGCCTCCGGGCTTTTATTTCGTCCAATTCCGAGAATATTTCTTTACTAGGATTTCTGAAACCAAAAACAGCAGAAAATAAGCAATCGGCACTTCGGCATCTTGTTAATAGGTTAGTTCCGGAAAATGCACGAATATGACATAAAGTGTGCATAAAACATGTAGATAACATCAATAATGTGGCATGGAACACAAGAAATTATCGATACGTTGGAGACGTATCAGCATCCCCAAGCTTAGTTCTGCTCGTCCCGAGCGGTAAAACGATAACAAAGATAATTTCTGGAGTGACATGCCATCATAAACTTGATCATACTATTTGTAAAGCATATGTAGTGAATGCAGCGATCAAAACAATGTGTATGACATGAGTAAACAAGTGAATCATAAAGCAAAGACTTTTCATGAATAGCATTTCAAGACAAGCATCAATAAGTCTTGCATAAGAGTTAACTCATAAAGCAATAATTCAAAGTAAAGGTATTGAAGCAACACAAAAGAAGATTAAGTTTCAGCGGTTGCTTTCAACTTGTAACATGTATATCTCATGGATATTGTCAACATAGAGTAATATAATAAGTGCAATAAGCAAGTATGTAAGAATCAATGCACAGTTCACACAAGTGTTTGCTTCTTGAGGTGGAGAGAAATAGGTGAACCGACTCAACATAAAAGTAAAAAGAATGGTCCTCATAGAGGAAAAGCATCGATTGCTATATTTGTGCTAGAGCTTTGATTTTGAAAACATGAAACAATTTTGTCAACGGTAGTAATAAAGCATATGCATCATGTAAATTATATCTTATAAGTTGCAAGCCTCATGCATAGTGTACTAATAGTGCTCGCACCTTGTCCTAATTAGCTTGGACTACCCGGATTATCACCGCAATACATATGCTTTAACCAAGTATCACAAAGGGTACCTCTATGCCGCCTCGTACAAAGGTCTAAGGAGAAAGCTCGCATTTGGATTTCTCGCTTTTGATTATTCTCAACTTAGACATCCATACCGGGACAACATAGACAACAGATAATGGACTCCTCTTTTAATGCTTTAAGCATTCAACAACAATTAATTCTTTTCTCATTAGAGATTTGAGGATGTTTGTCCAAAACTGAAACTTCCACCATGGAACATGGCTTTAGTTAGCGGCCCAATGTTCTTCTCTCACAATATGCATGCTCAAACCATTCAACTCAGTGCAGATCGCCCTTACTTCGTACAAGACGAACATGCATAGCAACTCACATGAAATTCAACAACGAGTTGATGGCGTTCCCCGATAAACATGGTTATCGCACAACAAGCAACTTAATAAGAGATAAAGTGCATAATTACATATTCAATATCACAATAGTTTTTAAGCTATTTGTCCCATGAGCTATATATTGCAAAGGTGAATGATGGAATTTTAAAGGTAGCACTCAAGCAATTTACTTTGGAATGGCTGGAAAATACCATGTAGTAGGTAGGTATGGTGGACACAAATGGCATAGTGGTTGGCTCAAGTATTTTGGATGCATGAGAAGTATTCCCTCTCGATACAAGGTTTAGGCTAGCAAGGTTATTTGAGGCAAACACAAGGATGAACTAGTACAGCAAAACTCACATAAAAGACATATTGAAAGCATTATAATACTCTATACCGTCTTCCTTGTTGTTCAAACTCAAAACTAGAAATTATCTAGACCTTAGAGAAACCAAATATGCAAACCAAATTTTAGCATGCTCTATGTATTTCTTCATTAATGGGTGCAAAGCATATGATGCAAGAGCTTAAACATGAGCACAACAATTGCCAAGTATCACATTTCCCAAAACATTTATAGCAATTACTACATGTATCATTTTCCAATTCCAACCATATAACAATTTAACGAAGGAGAAACTTCGCCATGAATACTATGAGTAGAAACCAAGGACATATTTGTCCATATGCTACAGCGGAGTGTGTATCTCTCCCATAAAGTGAATGCTAGGATCCATTTTATTCAAACAAAACAAAAACAAAAACAAAACGACGCTCCAAGAAAAAGCACATAAGATGTGGCCGAATAAAAATGTAGTTTCGGGGAGGAACCTGATAATTTGTTGATGAAGAAGGGGATGCCTTGGGCATCCCCAAGCTTAGACGCTTGAGTCTTCTTGATATATGCAGGGGTGAACCACCGGGTGCATCCCCAAGCTTAGAGCTTTTCACTCTCCTTGATCATGTTGCATCATACTCCTCTCTTGATCCTTGAAAACTTCCTCCACACCAAACTCGAAACAACTCATTAGAGGGTTAGTGCACAATATAAATTGACATATTCAGAGGTGACACAATCATTCTTAACACTTCTGGACATTGCATAATGCTACTGGACATTAGTGGATCAAAGAAATTCATCCAACATAGCGAAAGAGGCAATGCGAAATAAAAGGCAGAATCTGTCAAAACAGAACAGTTCGTATTGACGAATTTTAAAATGGCACAAGACTTGCTCAAATGAAAATGCTCAAATTGAATGAAAGTTGCGTACATATCTGAGGATCATGCACGTAAATTGGCATAATTTTCTGAGCTTCCTGCAGGGCAGTGGGCTCAGATTCGTGACAGCAAAGAAATCTGGAACTGCGCAGTAATCCAAATCTAGTACTTACTTTTCTATCAACGGCTTAACTTGGCACAACAAAACTCAAAACTAAGATAAGGAGAGGTTGCTACAGTAGTAAACAACTTCCAAGACACAAAATAAAAACAAAGTACTGTAGGTAAAAACATGGGTTGTCTCCCATAAGCGCTTTTCTTTAACGCCTTTCAGCTAGGCGCAGAAAGTATGTATCAAGTAACATCGAGAGATGAAGCATCAACATCATAATTTGTTCTAATGATAGAATCATAAGGTACCTTCATTCTCTTTCTAGGGAAGTGTTCCATACCTTTCTTGAGAGGAAATTGATACTTTATATTTCCTTCCCTCATATCAATAATAGCACCAACAGTTCGAAGAAAAGGTCTTCCCAATATAATTGGACAAGATGCATTGCATTCAATATCCAAGACAACAAAATCAACGGGAACAAGATTATTGTTAACGGTAATGCGAACATTATCAACTTTACCCAAAGGTTTCTTTGTAGAATGATCAAGCAAGATTAACATCCAAATAACAATTTTTCAGCGGTGGCAAGTCAAGCATATTATAAATTTTCTTCGGCATAACAGAAATACTTGCACCAAGATCACATAAAGCATTACAATCAAAATCTTTAACCTTCATCTTAATGATGGGCTCCCAACCATCTTCTAGCTTTTTAGGAATAGAGGCTTCGCGCTCTAGTTTCTCTTCTCTAGCTTTTATGAGAGCATTTGTAATATGATGCGTGAAAGCCAAATTTATAGCACTAGCATTGGGACTTTTAGCAAGTTTTTGCAAGAACTTTATAACTTCAGAGATGTGGCAATCATCAAAATTCAAACCATTATAATCTAAAGCAATGGGATCATCATCCCCAATGTTGGAAAAAATTTCAGCAGCTTTATCGCAGTGCGGTTTCAAGCAGCTTTAGCAGCTTCGAGCGCTTTTCGCGCTTTGCATTAGAAGTGGAAACATTGCTAACACCAATTCTTTTATTAGTATGAGTAGGAGGTGCAGCAACATGTGTAGCATTAGCATTACTAGTGGTGGTAATAGTCCAAACTTTAGCTATATTCTTCTCTTTAGCTAGTTTTTCATTTTCTTCTCTATCCCACCTAGCACGCAGTTCAGCCATTAGTCTTATATTCTCATTAATTCTAACTTGAATGGCATTTGCTGTAGTAACAATTTTATTTTCAATGTCCCTATTAGGCATAACTTTCGATTTCAAAAGATCAACATCGGAGGCAAGACTATCAACTCTAGAAACAAGAATATCAATTTTATTGAGCTTTTCCTCAACGGATTTGTTAAAGGCAGTTTGTGTACTAATAAATTCTTTAAGCATGGCTTCAAGTCCAGGGGGTGAATTCCTATTATTGTTGTAAGAATTCCCATAAGAATTAGCATAACCGTTACCATTATTATAAGGATATGGCCTATAGTTATTACTAGAATTGTTCCGGTAAGCATTGTTGTTGAAATTATT
The DNA here is from genome assembly GCF_022539505.1 of Lolium rigidum. Classification (NCBI taxonomy): domain Eukaryota; kingdom Viridiplantae; phylum Streptophyta; class Magnoliopsida; order Poales; family Poaceae; genus Lolium; species Lolium rigidum. The sequence goes on from NC_061511.1 coordinate 123,761,935, forward strand.
ATTTTTAATGAAGTTTACATCAACATGTTCTTCTTGTGCAACCAATGAAGCTAACGGAACATTATTAGGATCAACATTAGTCCTATCATTCGCAAGCATAGACATAATAGCATCAACCTTATCACTCAAGGAGGAGGATTCTTCGACAGAATTTACCTTCTTACCTTGTGGAGCTCTTTCCGTGTGCCATTCAGAGTAATTTATCATCATATCATCAAGAAGTTTTGTAGCCGCCTCCAATGTGATGGACATAAAGGTACCTCCAAGCAGCTGAATCCAATAAATTCCGCGAAGAAAAATTTAGTCCCGCATAGAAGGTTTGGATGATCATCCAAGTAGTCACTCCATGGGTTGGGCAATTTTTAACCGAGAGATTTCATTCTTTCCCAAGCTTGAGCAACATGTTCAGTATCTAATTGTTTAAAATTCATTATGCTACTCCTCAAAGATATAATTTTAGCAGGGGGATAATATCTACCAATAAAAGCATCCTTGCATTTAGTCCATGAATCAATACTATTCTTAGGCAGAGATAGCAACCAATCTTTAGCTCTTCCTCTTAATGAGAAAGGGAACAATTTTAGTTTAATAATATCACCATCTACATCTTTATATTTTTGCATTTCACATAGTTCAACAAAATTATTGAGATGGGCAGCAAGCATCATCGAACTAACACCTGTAAAATTGATGGTTCATAACAAGATT
>NC_061511.1:123762742-123781728 GCF_022539505.1 Lolium rigidum
AGTGGTGGTAATAGTCCAAACTTTAGCTATATTCTTCTCTTTAGCTAGTTTTTCATTTTCTTCTCTATCCCACCTAGCACGCAGTTCAGCCATTAGTCTTATATTCTCATTAATTCTAACTTGAATGGCATTTGCTGTAGTAACAATTTTATTTTCAATGTCCCTATTAGGCATAACTTTCGATTTCAAAAGATCAACATCGGAGGCAAGACTATCAACTCTAGAAACAAGAATATCAATTTTATTGAGCTTTTCCTCAACAGATTTGTTAAAGGCGGTTTGTGTACTAATAAATTCTTTAAGCATGGCTTCAAGTCCAGGGGTGAATTCCTATTATTGTTGTAAGAATTCCCATAAGAATTAGCATAACCGTTACCATTATTATAAGGATATGGCCTATAGTTATTACTAGAATTGTTCCGGTAAGCATTGTTGTTGAAATTATTATTTTTAATGAAGTTTACATCAACATGTTCTTCTTGTGCAACCAATGAAGCTAACGGAACATTATTAGGATCAACATTAGTCCTATCATTCGCAAGCATAGACATAATAGCATCAACCTTATCACTCAAGGAGGAGGATTCTTCGACGGAATTTACCTTCTTACCTTGTGGAGCTCTTTCCGTGTGCCATTCGGAGTAATTTATCATCATATCATCAAGAAGTTTTGTAGCCGCCCCCAATGTGATGGACATAAAGGTACCTCCAGCAGCTGAATCCAATAAATTCCGCGAAGAAAAATTTAGTCCTGCATAGAAGGTTTGGATGATCATCCAAGTAGTCAGTCCATGGGTTGGGCAATTTTTAACCGAGAGATTTCATTCTTTCCCAAGCTTGAGCAACATGTTCAGTATCTAATTGTTTAAAATTCATTATGCTACTCCTCAAAGATATAATTTTAGCAGGGGGATAATATCTACCAATAAAAGCATCCTTGCATTTAGTCCATGAATCAATACTATTCTTAGGCAGAGATAGCAACCAATCTTTAGCTCTTCCTCTTAATGAGAAAGGGAACAATTTTAGTTTAATAATATCACCATCTACATCTTTATATTTTTGCATTTCACATAGTTCAACAAAATTATTGAGATGGGCAGCAGCATCATCAGAACTAACACCAGAAAATTGATGGTTCATAACAAGATTCAGTAAAGCAGGTTTAATTTCAAAGAATTCTGCTGTAGTAGCAGGTGGAGCAATAGGTGTGTATAAGAAATCATTATTATTTGTGGTTGTGAAGTCACACAACTTAGTATTTTCAGCGTTGGCCATTTTAGCAATAGTAAATAAAGCAAACTAGATAAAGTAAATGCAAGTAAACTAATTTTTTTGTGTTTTCGATATAGCAAACAAGATAGCAAATAAAGTAAAACTAGCAACTAATTTTTTTGTATTTTGATATAGTGCAGCAAACAAAGTAGTAAATAAAATAAAGCAAGACAAAAACAAAGTAAAGAGATTGAGAAGTGGAGACTCCCCTTGCGGCGTGTCTTGATCTCCCCGGCAACGGCGCCGAGAAAATATGCTTGATGGCGTGTATTTCACACGTTCGTTGGGCAACCCCAAGAGGAAGGTATGATGAGCACAGCGAGCAAGTTTTCCCTCGGAAAGAAACCAAGGTTTATCGAACCAGGAGGAGCCAAGAAGCACGTTGAAGGTTGATGGCGGCGAGATGTAGTGCGGCGCAACACCGGAGATTCCGGCGCCAACGTGGAACCTGCACAACACAACCAAGCTACTTTGCCCCAACGAAACAGATGAGGTTGTCAATCTCACCGGCTTGCTCGTAACAAAGGATTAACCGTATTGTGTGGAATATGATTGTTTGCGAGAGAAAACAGTGAGAACAAGTATTGCAGTAGATTGTATTTCAAGTAAAGAGAATTGGACCGGGGTCCACGAGTTCACTAGAGGTGTCTCTCCCATAAGACGAACGAGCATGTTGGGTGAACAAATTACGAGTTGGGCAATTGACAAATAAAGAGAGCATGACAATGCACATACATATCATGATGAGTATAGTGAGATTTAATTGGGCATTACGACAAAGTACATAGACCGCCATCCAACTGCATCTATGCCTAAAAAGTCCACCTTCGAGGTTATCATCCGAACCCCCTCCAGTATTAAGTTGCAAAGCAACAGACAATTGCATTAAGTATGGTGCGTAATGTAATCAACAACTACATCCTTAGACATAGCATCAATGTTTTATCCCTAGTGGCAACGAGCACAACACAACCTTAGAACTTTCTCGTCATCGTCCCGGTGTCAATGCGGGCATGAACCCACTATCGAGCATAAGTACTCCCTCTTGGGGTTAAAAGCATCTACTTGGCCAAAGCATCTACTAATAACGGAGAGCATGCAAGATCATAAACAACACATAAGCATAACTTTGATAATCAACATAACAAGTATTCTCTATTCATCGGATCCCAACAAACGCAACATATAGAATTACATATAGATGATCTTGATCATGATAGGCAGCTCACAAGATCCGACAATGATAGCACAATGGGGAGAAGACAACCATCTAGCTACTGCTATGGACCCATAGTCCAGGGGTAGACTACTCACTCATCACTCCGGAGGCGACCATGGCGGTGTAGAGTCCTCCGGGAGATGATTCCCCTCTCCGGCGAGGTGCCGGAGGCGATCTCCGGGATCCCCCGAGATGGGATCGGCGGCGACGGCGTCTCGGTAATGTTTTCCGTATCGTGGCTCTCGGTGCGGGGGTTTCGTCACGGAGGCTATTTGTAGGCGGAAGGGCAGGTCAAGAGGCGGCACGGGGGCCCACACCACGGGCCGGCGCGGCCAAGGGGGGCCGCGCCGCCCTAGGGTTTGGCGCCCCGTGGCCCCTCTTCGTCTCTCCTTCGGACTTCTGGAAGCTTCGTGAGAAAATAGGCCTCTGGGCTTTTATTTCGTCCAATTCCGAGAATATTTCTTTACTAGGATTTCTGAAACCAAAAACAGCAGAAAACAAGCAATCGGCACTTCGGCATCTTGTTAATAGGTTAGTTCCAGAAAATGCACGAATATGACATAAAGTGTGCATAAAACATGTAGATAACATCAATAATGTGGCATGGAACACAAGAAATTATCGATACGTTGGAGACGTATCACCGTTCTGGATGTCGTCAATGACGTGCTCGAGGGTGCGCCCGGGAACGCCCCAGAAGCGGAGGCGCCCCTCCCTGTTCCAGGTGTTCCTCCGGCCGATGAGGCCGTCGGTGTTGTTCATCTCGGCGTCGTGCTGCGCCTGGAAGTACACCGCCCACCATTCGTCGTTACCTGTCGTGGCCTAGGTCGGATCTGCTAGCTCCTTAGCACTGAGGCGAGCCCGCAATATTCTGGTCGCGTCCCTCCAGCGCTCGGTTCCCACTAGTGGCGGCGGCGGGACGCCGACCCCATTAACGGCCATCCTCCAGCCACCGCCGCTTGGCAGGCGCATGTCCGGCGGAACAGGGTATCTCACGCGGTACAGCACCCACGCCTCCACCACCATGAGGTTGCCGCGACCGAAGCCCTTCGCCGCGGTGTTCTTGCGGGAGGACGACATTGCGAGCGCCGAGGGAGGAGGTGCGGCGGAGGAAGGGGTCACGGCGATATTGGAATGGGGAAGGATGGAGGGGCACTCTTATTGTACAGCGGGGTGTTGGCCGCAATAAACGCCGGCGCGGATGACTACGCGGCCATGCACGACGAGACGCGTCACTGCATCACCTGGGAAAGCTGGGCGCCATTAACGTCGCTTGACCGGAGGTAGGAGATAGGGTTTTAGACTTCTGTTTCGCTGACGCGTCGGGCCCGCTACTCCCCGCTTCGCTTTTTGCTGTGTCCGGCGTGCCCGGAGCGTTCCCTGTGGAGCGGGGATGGGCTCGGGGCGCCGGACACCGTATTGGACCGCGTCGGACGTAAATGGCCTTTGGAGAGCGCGACTGGAAACCAATATTTTTCCAGCGCGGCCCAAATATTTTTGGGGACCGCTTTGGGGGCGCGGCTGAAAAGATGCTCTCAGGTTATCTTCCTTTAAACAAAAGAAGAAAAACCAAGAGTGGAAAATGGGGAATTTAAAATAACAAGCTTGTCATCAAGCAAAGATGTGTTTCCTCAAATTTATGATGTTCGGACCTACTAACTTGTCTCGTTCAAGTTGTGACCCCAACATCTTTTATGAGATGTTCCAATCTTTATCTATTGTATGTCCTAAATCTTGCCAAAAGTGCTTTTAGCACCCGAGCTTCAGTGCTCTCGCTATTTTAAAAAAATTAAAAGTATTTTTACAAGTTATAAAAATCATGAAAATAATTCTGGAGATTGTCATTGATACGCAAAATCTCAATCCAAAATTCTTTTTATTTTGAGATAGACAAAAATTACAAAATCTGATATGTTTTTGGATATTTCAAAATGACTACTCAGATCCACAATTTTGTCATTTTTGTGTAGCTTGAAATATTAAGTATTGAAATTGATTTTTCGCACGTTTTGTGGGATACATCATTGACTATGTGTGGTTTTGTTTCCAGACTTTTTTTAAACTCAAAAATATGATTTTTATATTTTTTTAAAGAGATCACTGAGATTTGGTGCACATGGGCACCAGTGATCTCGTTTTTTGAATAAATCAAAAATTATATTTTTTTAGTTTCAAAAAATTCTAAAAACAAATATGCATATAGCCAATAATGTATCACACAAACTTGTAAAATATCAATTTCAAATACTTTATATTTTAAGCTTCACAAAAAAGACAAAAGTGCAGATCTGAGTAGTCATTTTCAAATCTCCAAAAACATGTCAGATTTTGTTATTTTTGTGTAGCACAAAGTAAAAAGAATTTTGGGTTGAGATTTTCCATGATTGTGAGATGTATCACTGACAATCTACAAAATTATTTTCAGATTTTATTACAACTAATAGACATTTTTGTAATTTTCTAAAATGGCGAGAGTACTGGAACTCGGAAGTCAAAAGCAATTTTCGGGGGAAATAGAATTGCGTGACCTTCTCCCATGGTTTTACCCCATGTTTGAGGCTCATCACGTGTAAATCTGTTGTTCCTACATGTTGATATTGCCACTGTGGTATTGAGAGCTTACCTAAGGCCTAGTCAATTTTATATTTGACAGATGATTATTATGAAATATATTACCGGTGCTCTCATCCTATATTTTCTTTGGTATAACAGCGAACTTTTCATTTACTCCAAAGTTCATCTCTTTGTTTATTTGGTTTAATCCTGTGTGAATGAAACATCAACATCAACATTTCAGGGTTCATTTGATCCATAAGATTTGTAAATGATTTGCGAAAGATTGACCTATGAAAATTTTCCTTCAGAAGACATTTAATTCTTAGGATCTTATCACATATAAAATAATTTCATAAAGTTCTGTAGTGATAATTTTCCAGGAAAATAGCATGAGGTTTGAGGAGGTTAAACCTCATGAAAAATTCCTTCACTACAATTAGAGAATTACTTTTCCTATATGATTCAGTTAGACATGACATCACAACCCTATGAGCTTCATAATCCTATTTCTATCCTATGAATTAAAAAAATTATTGAGTACTCCCTCGCTTTCATATTAGTTATTGGTAATTTAGTATCAGCGATAACTAATATGAAATGGGAAAAGTAATTTTTTTAGGCCTAGCACGTGTGCAATTTGTTTTCCTAAAAAGTACATGTAAAACGGATGCATTTGGAAAGCTATAGTACGCCTTTCCGAGGGAGAAGGAAGAAGAATGCTGCCTTGTTAAAACAAAAGAATGCTGCCACCAAGTCAGATGCCCCCTCTTGTTTTACAGAAAATCAGAGGCCTTTAATTTGTTTCCTATGCGAGCGCGTGTTGGGCGGTACATATCAAGGCTAGTCGACGCGCGCACTAAAAAATGACAAGCGCACGAGCCAATCCACGTTGTTTGGCGCTGAACCTGAACTCAAGACGGGTTTAGAGTAGATCTAGCAGCTACTGTAAATAGGTCTAAAACCGAAAAACCCCGGTGACATACCGCGCTCGGTTTTAGGCATCGTGCAGCGTCTATATAATGGTGCGAGAAAAACCCGCTATGAACGGTACATATGCAGCTTGGGTCGCCTGACCCGAGTAAAAAGCCTATCTACTCCGCCGCATTCTCTTGCTAAATTCGCCACCGCTGACGAACCTCCAGCATCCAAATACTCCACCGCCACCACCTAATCCACACCGCCGTCGACGTGAATTGCTCCGCCGCGTCGACATGGATCCCGTCCCACCGCCCTCCCCGAGGAGAAATATGCTTATGTTGAGAAATACTTGTATAAATTGCAACTATCTTATGCTTATAGAAAATCTTCTTGCAGCCATGATGTCATAATTAAAAGTGGTACTAATAATTATTTTGAAAGAGGAAAGCATGATTATGAATCCCCTAATAAATTTAATGATCATCTTTATATATCACAGTTCTCTAAGATTCATGATTCAAATAGTTACACTATAAATTTTCCTTCAAATAAATGCAATTATTATGAAAGAGGAGAATATAAGCACCCTCTATATACTAATAATAATTATAAAATGCATTTACCTAATGTATATATGCTTTGATATACTCTTATTGGTTGTGATTCATTCATATATAAAATACCAATGCATAGGAAGAAAGTTAGACTTCGTTACTACTTGTTGCATATTTCATTTTGTGTGCTAAAGTGCTTTAAAGTGCTAAATATATTTATTGGTATGATCACACCATGAGATCCTGGTATATTGTTGTTATATACTATTTCTAATAATGAGAAGGAGATTATCAAGAAACAGCATCCCTACAAGATCATTGCTCCTACATGAAACAAATAAGTAAGCCTAGCTATATGGCTATAAAGAAAGCGCTTTACGGAAGGAACCAGAGATGTTTTTGTTTGTGCTTTTTATTTATGTATTCTTGCTGTAGTATGTTAGTTTTATTTTAGTTTACTCTCCGGTTTTTAAATAAAGTATCAAGTTTTTACCGGTTTGGATGTTTTAAGTTGCAAACATAATATGGAGTTGCTGATTTCTACGCTACACTTTTTAGTGCACGATTTTTGACTCCTTACTGGTAGCTCCTAAAACTTTGATATTAATTCCGTAGCTGCAAATTTTCATCCTCCATATTCAGTAAATTGGATTAATTTTTTGAAGTGTCTAAGTTGTACCAAAAATTTAGTTTTCTTGTAGCAAAAATTCTAGACATATTCTTCCTTGCTTTGTTAGATCCATTCTTTTGAGTGTCAAAATGATTTTTACTTGAATATTTTGATATTCTAGAATGAGTATAACATTATGTGCTCCCTATTTCATGAAGATATAATTTTATTATTGAGTAAAATAGCAGCAAGCATGATTTTTTTGTACCTCTAATGTCACCCATAGAAAATAATGGGCAGAAAAGTTTATGTTGAAGTTTTTTCACAGGGAATGGAGGAATATCACACTAAGATGATTCAAATATGATGAAGACCATAAGCTTGGAGATGCCCATGCAACCCCACTGGACTCATTTAAAAACTCCTGGTTTGAGCACCTCTAAACTCTGTTTTTTTAGCAACATAGAATTTTCGCAAAAATTTGAAGGGTCCCTGTTTTAGTTGTGTCTTGTTTTGTTTTGTTTTATAAGAGGACCATCATATTAGTTGTTTATGATGCATATGAATGAGCTACTGTACCAAAATCTTTCTCTCTGAATGTTCAAAGTAAAATAAGTTGCATGCTTATAAAAGAAAAGGAGGAACACCTAAAAGCTGATATTTATTTTGTGTATTATATTTCTAGTTTCACATGCTCTATTGAGTGATGATTTGTTATGTGCCTTATTCAATGCTACTTCTTTCTAGTATACACATATGTTTAATTTTAAGTATCGTTGTTTGATGATGAATGAATAGCCTATGGATACTATTGCATGCTTTTAGACCTCTTGCTACCCAAAAGATTTGAATTCTTGCACAAGCATAGACTTATTTACAAGCTCAACTCAAATCCAATGGTTATCATCCCTAACTACATAGCACTTGCTATTCTAAGTATAATGTGTGTATTTTTCTCCAACATTTTCAAAATTTCCTTTTTGTGTAATTTAAAGCTCATAAGAAAGTAAGGTTTGGTAGGAAATACCACTATGCATGTTGTTGGTTTGACTGATTATGAGTAATGAGCTAACCGTAACAATGTTTATTGTAGAAGTCTTTCAACATTGCACTTTTGGGGCCGCTTCATGGTTGTCCATCACTAATAGCAACTATAGCAACTACTTGGAATAAAGCTATCACATGATGAATAGACACGCAGGTCTTAACAAAATTTAAAGACAACCATTAGGCTCCTGTCGGTTGCCATAATACAATAATGATCATCTCATACATGAAATATAATCATAATCTCATCATAGTCATATCACATCACATGCCCTTGCAAAAACAAGTTAGACGCCTCTAATTTTCTTTGCATGTTTACGTGGTTTCGAATAAGAACCGTTCTTACCTACGAACAAGAACCACAACGCTGATACAAGTGTTGTCTAGTGCAGATTGTAAATTGGATCTTAACTATGGTGGGTGATGTCTACGTTCCCCCTCCTTTCCTGTAGACAGTGTTGGGCCTCCAAGAGCAGAGGTTTGTAGAACAGCAGCAAGTTTCCCTTAAGTGGATACCCAAGGTTTATCGAACTCAGGGAGGAAGAGGTCAAAGATATCCCTCTCATGCAACCCTGCAACCACAAAGCAAGAAGTCTCTTGTGTCCCCAACACACCAAATAGGTGCACTAGTTCGGCGAAGAGATAGTGAAATACAGGTGGTATAAATAAGTATGAGCAGTAGCAACGGTGCCGAGAAAAGTGCTTGGCGTGTAGTTGATGGTGGTGGTATTGTAGCAGTAGTAACACGATGAGTACGAGTAAACAAGCAGTAGTAATGTAGCAGTAGTAACACAGCAGTAGTAACGCAGCAGTAGTAACGCAGTATTTAGGAACAAGGCCTAGGGATTACACTTTCACTAGTGGACACTCTCAACATTGATCACATAACAGAACAGATAAGTGCATACTCTACACTTTTGTTGGATGATGAACACATTGCGTAGGATTACACGAACCCTCAATGCCGGAGTTAACAAGCTCCACAATAATGCTCATGTTTAAGTAACCTTTAGTGTAAGATAGATCAACGCTACTAAACCAAGTACTAGCATAGCATGCACACCGTCACCTTCATGCATATGTAGGAGGAATAGATCACATCAATATTATCATAGCAATAGTTAACTCCATAATCTACAAGAGATCATGATCATAGCATAAACCAAGTACTAACACGGTGCACGCACTGTCACCTTTGCACACATGCAGGAGGAATAAACTACTTTAATAACAAATCACTAGAGTAGCACATGGATAAATTGTGATACAACATGCTGCAATCTTAAAGAGATATAAATAAGCACCTCACTATGCCATTCAACAGTGAATAAGTATTCTCGTGAAATCTAGCCTAAGAGACCCACACGGTGCACACACTCGTCACCTTTACACACGTGGGACGAGGAGTCTCCGGAGATCACATAAGTAAAACTCACTTGACTAGCATAATGACATCTAGATTACAAGCATCATCATATGAATCTCAATCATGTAAGGCAGCTCATGAGATTATTGTATTGAACTACATAGGAGAGAGATGAACCACATAGCTACCGGTACAGCCCCGAGCCTCGATGGAGAACTACTCCTCCTCATGGGAGCAGCAGCGGTGATGAAGATGGTGGTGGAGATGGCAGCGGTGTCGATGGAGAAGCCTTCCGGGGGCACTTCCCCGCTCCGGCAGCGTGCCGGAACAGAGATCCTGTCCCCCAGATCTTGGCTTCGCGATGGCGGCGGCTCTGGCAGGTTTCTGTGGGTTTCGTCAATTGGTATCGGGTTTTCTGGTCCAGGGGCTTTATATAGGCGAAGAGGCGGCGCAGGAGGGCTGACAGGGGGGCCACACCATAGGGCGGCGCGGCCCCCCCTCTGGCCGCGCCAGCCTAGGGTTTGGTGGCTCTGTGGCCCCCCTCTGGTCCTTCCCGGGTGTTCTGGATGCTTCCGGGTAAAATAGGAACTTTGGCGTTGATTTCGTCCGATTCCGAGAATATTTCGTTACTAGGATTTCTGAAACCAAAAACAGCAGAAAACAGGAACTGGCACTTCGGCATCTTGTTAATAGGTTAGTTCCAGAAAATGCACGAATATGACATAAAGTGTGCATAAAACATGTAGATAACATCAATAATGTGGCATGGAACACAAGAAATTATCGATACGTTGGAGACGTATCAGTGGGAGAGACATACACCCGCACAGCCACTTATCCAATACAAGTTGCATGTCAAGCGTGGAGCAAGTATCATGTGCACGGGCATGTATGGTTAGCCCGGGCCGCTTCATCCCACCATCCCGCAAGATGCAAAGTACACAAAAAGCAAATGACAACAAGAGCATCAACGTCCACAAAATCATTGTGTTCTACTTGTGCAACAGATCTACGCATAGACATGGCTCTAATACCACTGTAGGGTTCGTTGCATAGAAAAAAAAATTCTACCGCAAAGACGAATAAAACCAAGATCTAATCTATGAGATGTATGCAACAAGATAGATGATAACAAACCCTCGAAGATCCAAAGACTTAACGAGATTCAGTCTCGTGGTTGATGAAGACGATCCTTCCCGTGCTGCGATCCGGCAGCACTTCCGTACTCGGTCACACGTACGGAGTCGATGAAGACCTTCCTCTCCTCTTTCCAGCGGGCGGTGGAGGTATTAGATACCCACGGAATCCCAGCAACACGACTGCGTGGTGGTGGTGGTGGAGGAGAATTCCTGCAGGGCTTCGCCTAAGCCATAGCAGGAAGAAGCAATAGGCGAAGAGGCGGCGCAGGAGGGCTGACAGGGGGGCCACACCATAGGGCGGCGCGGCCCCCCTCCGGCCGCGCCGGCCCTAGGGTTTGGTGGCTCTGTGGCCCCCCTCTGGTCCTTCCCGGGTGTTCTGGATGCTTCCGTGTAAAATAGGAACTTTGGCGTTGATTTCGTCCGATTCCGAGAATATTTCGTTACTAGGATTTCCGAAACCAAAAACAGCAGAAAACAGGAACTGGCACTTCGGCATCTTGTTAATAGGTTAGTTCCAGAAAATGCACGAATATGACATAAAGTGTGCATAAAACATGTAGATAACATCAATAATGTGGCATGGAACACAAGAAATTATCGATACGTTGGAGACGTATCAGCATCCCCAAGCTTAGTTCCGCTCGTCCCGAGCAGGTAAAACGATAACAAAGATAATTTTCGGAGTGACATGCCATCATAAACTTGATCATACTATTTGTACAGCATATGTAGTGAATGCAGCGATCAAAACAATGGTAATGACATGAGTAAACAACTGAATCATATAGCAAAGACTTTTCATGAATAGCACTTCAAGACAAGCATCAATAAGTCTTGCATAAGAGTTAACTTATAAAGTAATAATTCAAAGTAAAGGCATTGAAGCAACACAAAGGAAGATGAAGTTTCAGCGGTTGCTTTCAACTTATAACATGTATATCTCATGGATAATTGTCAATGCAAAGCAATATAACAAATGCAATATGCAAATATGTAAGAATCAATGCACAGTTCACACAAGTGTTTGCTTCTTGAGATGGAGAGAAATAGGTGAACTGACTCAACAATGAAAGTAAAAGAATGGTCCTTCAAAGAGGAAAATCATCGATTGCTATATTTGTGCTAGAGCTTTGATTTTGAAAACATATAGAGAGCATAAAAGTAAAGTTTTGAGAGGTGTATGTTGTTGTCAACGAATGGTAGCGGGTACTCTAACCCCCTTGCCGTACAAACCTTCAAAGAGCGGCTCCCATTTTATTTTATTTTTGGATGGCACTCCTTCCAACCTTTCTTTCACAAACCATGGCTAACCGAATCCTCGGGTGCCTGCCAACAATCTCATACCATGAAGGAGTACCTTTTTATTTTAGTTTTATTATGATGACACTCCTCCCAACCTTTGCTTACACAAGCCATGGCTAACCGAATCCTTCGGGTGCCGTCCAACAATCACATACCATGGAGGAGTGTCTATTTTTAGTTTGTTAATTTGGGACCGGGAATCCCATTGCCGGCTCTTTTTGCAAAATTATTGGATAAGCGGATGAAGCCACTAGTCCATTGGTGAAAGTTGCCCAACAAGATTGAAAGATAAACACCACATACTTCCTCATGAGCTATAAAACATTGACACAAATAAGAGGTAATAAATTTTGAATTGTTTAAAGGTAGCACTCAAGCAATTTACTTTGGAATGGCAGGAAATACCATGTAGTAGGTAGGTATGGTGGACACAAATGGCATAGTGTTGGCTCAAGTATTTAGATGCATGAGAAGTATTCCCTCTCGATACAAGGTTTAGGCTAGCAAGGTTGTTTGAGGCAAACACAAGGATGAACTAGTACAGCAAAACTCACATAAAAGACATATTACAAGTATTATAAGACTATACATCGTCTTCCTTGTTGTTCAAACACCTTACTAGAAATTATCTAGACCTTAGAGAGACCAATTATGCAAACCAAATTTTAGCATGCTCTATGTATTCTTCACTAATAGGTGCAAAGTATATGATGCAAGAGCTTAAACATGAGCACAACAATTGCCAAGTATCACATTACCCAAGACATTATAGCAATTACTACATGTATCATTTTCCAATTCCAACCATATAACAATTTAACGAAGAGGAAACTTCGCCATGAATATTATGAGCTAAGAACACATGTGTTCATATGAACCAGCGGAGCGTGTCTCTCTCCCACACAAGCATGATGTAATCCAATTTATTCAAACAAAAACAAAAACAAAAGCACACGAGACGCTCCAAGTAAAGCACATAAGATGTGGCCGAATAAAAATATAGTTTCGGGGAGGAACCCGATAATGTTGTCGATGAAGAAGGGGATGCCTTGGGCATCCCCAAGCTTAGACGCTTGAGTCTTCTTGATATATGCAGGGGTGAACCACCGGGTGCATCCCCAAGCTTAGAGCTTTCACTCTCCTTGATCGTAGTATATCATCCTCCTCTCTTGACCCTTGAAAACTTCCTCCACACCAAACTCGAAACAACTCATTAGAGGGTTAGTGGACAATAAAAATTAACATGTTCAGAGGTGACACAATCATTCTTAACACTTCTGGACATTGCATAAAGCTACTGGACATTAATGGATCAAAGAAATTCATCCAACATAGCAAAAGAGGCAATGCGAAATAAAAGACAGAATCTGTCAAAACAGAACAGTCCGTAAAGATGGATTTTATTAGGCCACCAGACTTGCTCAAATGAAAATTCTCAAATTGAATGAAAGTTGCGTACATATCTGAGGATCATGCACGTAAATTGGCATAATTTTCTGAGCTTCCTGCAGGGCAGTGGGCTCAGATTCGTGACAGCAAAGAAATCTGTTTCTGCGTAATCCAAATCTAGTACTTACTTTTCTATCAAAGACTTTACTTGGCACAACAAAACACAAAACTAAGATAAGGAGAGGTTGCTACAGTAGTAAACAACTTCCAAGACACAAATATAAAACAAAGTACTGTAGCAAAATAACACATGGGTTATCTCCCAAGAAGTTCTTTCTTTTTAGCCATTAAGATGGGCTCAGCAGTTTTAATGATGCACTCGCAAGAAATAGTATTTGAAGCAAAAGAGAGCATCAAGAGGCAAATTCAAAACACATTTAAGTCTAACATGCTTCCTATGCATAGGAATCTTGTAAATAAACAAGTTCATGAGGAGCAAAGTAACAAGCATAGGAAGATAAAACAAGTGTAGCATCAAAAATTTCAGCACATGGAGAGGCATTTTAGTAACATGAAAATTTCTACAACCATATTTTCCTCTCTCATAATAACTTTCAGTAGCATCATGAGCAAACTCAACAATATAACTATCACATAAAGCATTCTTATCATGAGTCTCATGCATAAAATTATTACTCTCCACATAAGCATAATCAATTTTATTAGTTGTAGTGGGAGCAAATTCAACAAAGTAGCTATCATTATTATTCTCATCAAGTGTAGGAGGCATAGTATAATCACAACAAAATTTACTCTCAGCAGTAAGTGGCATCAAAAGACCACTATCATTATAATCATCGAAATAGGAGGCAAAGTATCATCAAAGAAAATTTTCTCCTCAATGCTTGGGGGACTAAAAATATCATGCTCATCAAAGCCAGCTTTCCCCAAGCTTAGAACTTTCTATATCATTAGCAACATTGGTGTTCAAAGCGTTCATACTAATATTACTACCAAGCATGCAAATAAGATTTCATAGGTTTTTTAATTTTCGCATCAAACAATCCATGTTTTAAATCGGGAAATAGAACAAGAAGCTCATTGTTGTCCATTATGCCAAACTAGTGTAAACAAGAAACAAAAAGATGCAATTGCAGGATCTAAAGGAAATAGCTTCGAGCACACACACGACGGCGCCAGAAAAATACTTTACCTGAGACCGTAGTATGAGAGCCTTTTACCTTTCCTCCCCGGCAACGGCGCCTGGAAAAGTGCTTGATGTCTACGTTCCCCCTCCTTTCCCGTAGACGGTGTTGGGCCTCCAAGAGCGAGAGGTTTGTAGAACGAGCAGCAAGTTTCCCTTAAGTGGATACCCAAGGTTTATCGAACTCGGGGAGGAAGAGGTCAAAGATATCCCTCTCATGCAACCCCGCAACCACAAAGCAAGAAGTCTCTTGTGTCCCCAACACACCAAATAGGTGCACTAGTTCGGCGAAGAGATAGTGAAATACAGGTGGTATAAATAAGTATGAGCAAGTAGCAACGGTGCCGAGAAAAGTGCTTGGCGTGTAGTTGATGGTGGTGGTATTGTAGCAGTAGTAACACAGGTAGTACGATAAACAAGCGATGAGTAATGTAGCAGTAGTAACACGAGCAGTAGTAACGCAGACAGTAGTAACGCGAGTATTTAGGAACAAGGCCTAGGGATTACACTTTCACTAGTGGACACTCTCAACATTGATCACATAACAGAACGAGATAAGTGCATACTCTACACTTTTGTTGGATGATGAACACATTGCGTAGGATTACACGAACCCTCAATGCCGGAGTTAACAAGCTCCACAATAATGCTCATGTTTAAGTAACCTTTAGTGTAAGATAGATCAACGCTACTAAACCAAGTACTAGCATAGCATGCACACTCGTCACCTTCATGCATATGTAGGAGGAATAGATCACATCAATATTATCATAGCAATAGTTAACTCCATAATCTACAAGAGATCATGATCATAGCATAAACCAAGTACTAACACGGTGCACGCATCGTCACCTTTGCACACATGCGGAGAGGAATAAACTACTTTAATAACAAATCACTAGAGTAGCACATGGATAAATTGTGATACAACATGCTGCAATCTTAAAGAGATATAAATAAGCACCTCACTATGCCATTCAACGGTGAATAAGTATTCCGTGAAATCTAGCCTAAGAGACCCACACGGTGCACACACTCGTCACCTTTACACACGTGGGACGAGGAGTCTCCGGAGATCACATAAGTAAAACTCACTTGACTAGCATAATGACATCTAGATTACAAGCATCATCATATGAATCTCAATCATGTAAGGCAGCTCATGAGATTATTGTATTGAACTACATAGGAGAGAGATGAACCACATAGCTACCGGTACAGCCCCGAGCCTCGATGGAGAACTACTCCCTCCTCATGGGAGCAGCGAGCGGTGATGAAGATGGTGGTGGAGATGGCAGCGGTGTCGATGGAGAAGCCTTCGGGGGCACTTCCCCGCTCCGGCGGGTGCCGGAACAGAGATCCTGTCCCCCGGATCTTGGCTTCGCGATGGCGGCGGCTCCGGCAGGTTTCGTGGGTTTCGTCAATTGGTATCGGGTTTTCTGGTCCAGGGGCTTTATATAGGCGAAGAGGCGGCGCGGAGGGCTGACAGGGGGCCACACCATAGGGCGGCGCGGCCCCCTCTCGGCCGCGCCGGCCTAGGGTTTGGTGGCTCTGTGGCCCCCTCCGGTCCTTCCCGGGTGTTCCGGATGCTTCCGGGTAAAATAGGAACTTTGGCGTTGATTTCGTCCGATTCCGAGAATATTTCGTTACTAGGATTTCCGAAACCAAAAACAGCAGAAAACGGAACCGGCACTTCGGCATCTTGTTAATAGGTTAGTTCCGAGAAAATGCACGAATATGACATAAAGTGTGCATAAAACATGTAGATAACATCAATAATGTGGCATGGAACACAAGAAATTATCGATACGTTGGAGACGTATCAGTGGGAGAGACATACACCCGCACAGCCACTTATCCAATACAAGTTGCATGTCAAGCGTGGAGCAAGTATCATGTGCACGGGCATGTATGGTTAGCCCGGGCCGCTTCATCCCACCATCCCGCAAGATGCAAAGTACACAAAAAGCAAATGACAACAAGAGCATCAACGTCCACAAAATCATTGTGTTCTACTTGTGCAACAGATCTACGCATAGACATGGCTCTAATACCACTCGTAGGGTTCGTTGCATAGAAAAAAATTCTACCGCAAAGACGAATAAAACCAAGATCTAATCTATGAGATGTATGCAACAAGATAGATGATAACAAACCCTCGAAGATCCAAAGACTTAACGAGATTCAGTCTCGTGGTTGATGAAGACGATCCTTCCCGTGCTCGCGATCCGGCAGCACTTCCGTACTCGGTCACACGTACGGAGTCGATGAAGACCTTCCTCTCCTCTTTCCAGCGGGCGGTGGAGGTATTAGATACCCACGGAATCCCAGCAACACGACTGCGTGGTGGTGGTGGTGGAGGAGAATTCCTGCAGGGCTTCGCCTAAGCCATAGCAGGAAGAAGCAATAGGGGTAGAGGTGGCGGCTAGGATTAGAGGAAGGGGCAAGTGGCCGACCACCCGTCCCCTCTTTATATAGTGGGGGGGGTCGGCTAGGGTTGCCCCCTTGGCCCCCCACCCATCTAGGGCCGGCGCAAGGGGAGGGAGGAAGTTCCCTTCGCGCCAAGCCTCCCCCTTTTAGGGTTTCCCCTAAACCCGAGGGGCGTTGGTTGACCCAGGCCTTGAGGCTTGGTGCGCATGGCCCATTAGGGCTAGGCCGCACCACCTTGACTCAGGTGGACCCTATTGGAGTCGTGGGCCCACATGTGGCCCTTCTGGAACCTTCTAGAAACCCTCCGGTCAACCACCGGAAAATTCCCGAACTTTTCCGAACCCCGAAAAATAACTTTGCTTACATGAATCTTATTCTCCGGACCATTCCAGACCTCCTCGTGATGTATTGGATCCCATCCGAGACTCCGAACAATATTTGGTCTCCATCTCATATTTCATATCTACTTAAACAACATCGAACCTTAAGTGTGTCACCCTACGGTTCGTGAACTATACAGACATGATCGAGACACCTCTCTAATAAATAACCGATAGTGGGACAAAAAGATATAATTGCAGAATCTAAAGGAGATAGCTTCGAGCACTCACACACCGGCAACAGTGCTAGGAAATAGCTTAGTAGTCGGAGGATGTGAATACCTTTTACCTTACCTCCCCGGCAATGGCGCCAGAAAATAGCTTGATGTCTACGTGTTCTTCTATTCTTGTAGACAGTGTTGGGCCTCCAAGAGCAGAGGTTTGTAGAACAGCAACAAGTTTCCCTTAAGTGAATCACCCAAGGTTTATCGAACTCAGGGAGGTAGAGGTCAAAGATATTCCTCTCAAGCAACCCTGCAATTACGATACAAGAAGTCTCTTGTGTCCCCAACACACCCAATACACTTGTCGGATGTATAGGTGCACTAGTTCGGCGAAGAGATATTAAGACGCAGATGATATAGATGGTGGTAGATGGTAATTGCGATATGAAGTAAATATTGCAGCAAGTAAACATGCGAGTAGAACAAGTAAATAAGCGGTGTTTGCGTATTGGAAACAAGGCCTAGGGATCCTACTTTCACTAGTGGACACTCTCAACAATGATCACATAAATAAATAAGTTCTCTTCCTTTGTACTACTTTCAAAGACTCTATTGTTGGATAACAAACACCATTCATTGTGTAGGGCTACGAGAGCACCCTCAAGCCGGAGTAAACAAGCTCCACAACGTCATAAAGGAATCACACAAGATGCAAACACCGTCCACTGTCACACCATAGAGAGTAATTCCGGAGTTCATATAAAGTAACTCTAGAGTGCATAGTAATAGTTAACTTCGCAATCTACAAGAGATCACGATCATAACCTACGCCAAGTACTACATGATGCACACACTCGTCCACATTACATCATGAAGGAGGAATAGACTACTTTAATAACATCACTAGAGTAGCACATAGATTAATAGTGATACAAAGCTCATCATATGGATCTCAATCATGCAAGGCAGTTCATGAGATCATTGTATTGGGGTACATGAGAGACAGATTAACCACATAGCTACCGGTAGAGCCCTCAGCCTTGGGGGAGAACTACTCCCTCCTCATCATGGGAGACAACGATGGCGATGAACATGGCGGTGGTGTCGATGGAGATGACTCCGGAGGCAATTCCCCGTCCCGGCGGCGTGCCGGAACAGAGACTACTGTCCCCCGAAACGGAGTTTCGCGATGGCGGAGGCGTCCCTGGAGTCTTTCTGGAGTTTCGTCAATCGGTATCGAGGTTTTAGGTCACGAGGGGTCTTATAGGCGAAGAGGCGGCGTCGGAGGGGCACCAGGGCGCCCTCCCCATAGGCTGGCGCGGCCAGGGGCCTGCCCGCGCGGCCGTGTGGTGTGGGGGCCCTGGGCCTCCTCTCCGTCTCCCCTTCGGTGTTCTGGTCCGTCTCGGTGAATTAAGATGTTTGGTCTTTGTTTC
>NC_061511.1:123781828-123797500 GCF_022539505.1 Lolium rigidum
TAAAGAATGGACCGGGGTCCACAGTTCACTAGAGGTGTCTCTCCCATAAGATAAAAGCATGTTGGGTGAATAAATTACGGTCGGGCAATTGACAAATAGAGAGGGCATAACAATGCACATACATGTCATGATAAGTATAGTGAGATTTAATTGGGCATTACGACAAAGTACATAGACCGCCATCCAACCGCATCTATGCCTAAAAAGTCCACCTTCAGAGTTATCGTCCGAACCCCCTCCAGGTATTAAGTTGCTAACAACGAGACAATTGCATTAAGTATGGTGCGTAATGTAATCAATAACTACATCCTCGGACATAGCATCAATGTTTTATCCCTAGTGGCAACAGGCACAACACAACCTTAGAACTTTACATCACTTTGTCCCGGTGTCAATGCGGGCATGAACCCACTATCGAGCATAAATACTCCCTCTTGGAGTTACTAGCATCAACTTGGCCGAGCCTCTACTAATAACGGAGAGCATGCAAGATCATAAACAACACATATGCAATAACTTGATAATTAACATAACATGGTATTCTCTATCCATCGGATCCCGACAAACACAACATAGAGTATTACGGATAGATGATCTTGATCATGTTAGGCAGCTCACAAGATCCAACAATGAAGCACAATGAGGAGAAGACAACCATCTAGCTACTGCTATGGACCCAAAGTCCGAGGGTGAACTACTCACTCATCACTCCGGAGGCGACCATGGCGGTGTAGAGTCCTCCGGGAGATGAATCCCCTCTCCGGCGGAGGTGCGGAGGAGATCTCCGAGAATCCCCCGAGATGGGATTGGCGGCGGCGGCGTCTCTGGAAGGTTTTCCGTATCGTGGTTTTTCGCATCAGGGGTTTCGCGACAGAGGCTTTAAGTAGGCGGAAGGGCGGAGTCGGAGGGCTGACGATGGGCCCACACCACAGGGCGGCGCGGGCCCCTCCTTGGCCGCGTCGCCTTGTGGTCTGGCCACCTCGTGGCCCCACTTCGTATGCTCTTCGGTCTTCTGGAAGGTTCGTGGCAAAATAGGCCCACGGGTCTTGATTTCGTCCAATTCCGAGAATATTTCGTTACTAGGATTTCGAAACCAAAAACAGCTGAAAACAAGAATCGGCACTTCGGCATCTTGTTAATAGGTTAGTTCCAGTAAAATGCACGAATATGACATAAAGTGTGCATAAAACATGTAGGTATCATCAATAATATGGCATGGAACATAAGAAATTATCGATACGTCGGAGACGTATCAGCATCCCCAAGCTTAGTTCTCGCTCGTCCGGCGAGGTAAAACGATAACAAAGATAATTTCGAAGTGACATGCCATCATAACCTTGATCATACTATTTGTAAACATATGTAATGAATGCAGCGATCAAAACAATGGTAATGACATGAGTAAACAAGTGAATCATAAAGCAAAGACTTTTCATGAATAGTACTTCAAGACAAGTATTAATAAGTCTTGCATAAGAGTTAACTCATAAAGCAATAAATCAAAGTAAAGGTATTGAAGCAACACAAAGGAAGATTAAGTTTCAGCGGTTGCTTTCAACTTGTAACATGTATATCTCATAGATAATTGTCAACATAGAGTAATATAACAAGTGCAATATGCAAGTATGTAGGAATCAATGCACAGTTCACACAAGTGTTTGCTTCTTGAGGTGGAGAGAAATAGGTGAACTGACTCAACATAAAGGTAAAAAGAATGGTCCTTCAAAGAGGAAAGCATCGATTGCTATATTTGTGCTAGAGCTTTTATTTTGAAATCATGAAACAATTTTTTCAACGGTAGTAATAAAGCATATGAGTTATGTAAATTATATTTTACAAGTTGCAAGCCTCATGCATAGTATACTAATAGTGCCCGCACCTTGTCCTAATTAGCTTGGATTACCGGATCTTTGCAATGCACATGTTTTAACCAAGTGTCACAATGGGGTACCTCCATGCCGCCTGTACAAAGGTCTAAGGAGAAAGCTCGCATTTTGGATTTCTCGCTTTTGATTATTCTCAACTTAGACATCCATACCGGGACAACATGGACAACGAGATAATGGACTCCTCTTTAATGCATAAGCATGTGGCAACAATTATTATTCTCATATGAGATTGAGGATATGTGTCCAAAACTGAAACTTCCACCATGATTCATGGCTTTAGTTAGCGGCCCAATGTTCTTCTCTAACAATATGCATGCTCCAACCATAAAGGTGGTAGATCTCTCTTACTTCGGACAAGACGGACATGCATAGCAACTCACATGATATTCAACAAAGAATAGTTGATGGCGTCCCCGAAGCATGGTTATCGCACAACAAGCAACTTAATAAGAGATAAAGTGCATAAGTACATATTCAATACCACAATAGTTTTTAAGCTATTTGTCCCATGAGCTATATATTGCAAAGGTGAATGATGGAATTTTAAAGGTAGCACTCAAGCAATTTACTTTGGAATGGCGGATAAATACCATGTAGTAGGTAGGTATGGTGGACACAAATGGCATAGTGGTTGGCTCAAGTATTTTGGATGCATGAGAAGTATTCCCTCTCGATACAAGGTTTAGGCTAGCAAGGTTATTTGAAACAAACACAAGGATGAACGGTGCAGCAAAACTCACATAAAAGACATATTGTAAATATTATAAGATTCTACACCGTCTTCCTTGTTGTTCAAAACTCAATACTAGATATTATCTAGACTCTAGAGAAACCAAATATGCAAACCAAACTAGCAAGCTCTAAGTGTTTCTTCATTAATGGGTGCAAAGTATATGATGCAAGAGCTTAAACATGAGCACAACAATTGCCAAGTATCAAATTATCCAAGACATTTTAGAGTTACTACATGTAGCATTTTCCAATTCCAACCATATAACAATTTAACGAAGAAGAAACTTCGCCATGAATACTATGAGTAGAGCCTAAGGACATATTTGTCCATATGCTACAGCGGAGCGTGTCTCTCTCCCATAAAGTGAATGCTAGGATCCATTTTATTCAAACAAAACAAAAAACAAAAACAAACCGACGCTCCAAGCAAAGTGCATAAGATGTGACGGAATAAAAATATAGTTTCGGGGAGGAACCTGATAATGTTGTCGATGAAGAAGGGGATGCCTTGGGCATCCCCAAGCTTAGACGCTTGAGTCTTCTTAGAATATGCAGGGGTGAACCACCGGGGCATCCCCAAGCTTAGAGCTTTCACTCTCCTTGATCATATTGCATCATACTCCTCTCTTGATCCTTGAAAACTTCCTCCACACCAAACTCGAAACAACTCATTAGAGGGTTAGTGCATAATAAAAATTAACATGTTCAGAGGTGACACAATCATTCTTAACACTTCTGGACATTGCATAAAGCTACTGGACATTAATGGATCAAAGAAATTCATCCAACATAGCAAAAGAGGCAATGCGAAATAAAAAGGCAGAATCTGTCAAAACAGAACAGTCCGTAAAGATGGATTTTATTAGGCCACCAGACTTGCTCAAATGAAAATGATCAAATTGAATGAAAGTTGCGTACATATCTGAGGATCATGCACGTAAATTGGCTTAATTTTCTGAGCTACCTACAGGGAGGTAGACCCAGATTCGTGACAGCAAAGAAATCTGGAACTGCGCAGTAATCCAAATCTAGTACTTACTTTTACTATCAAAGACTTTACTTGGCACAACAAAACTCAAAACTAAGATAAGGAGAGGTTGCTACAGTAGTAAAAAACTTCCAAGACTCAAATATAAAACAAAAATACTGTAGTAAAAACATGGGTTGTCTCCCATAAGCGCTTTTCTTTAACGCCTTTCAGCTAGGCGCAGAAAGTGTATATAAAATAACATCGAGAGATGAAGCATCAACATCATATTTTGTTCTAATAATAGAATCATAAGGTAACTTCATTCTCTTTCTAGAGAAGTGTTCCATACCTTTCTTGAGAGGAAATTGATATTTAATATTACCTTCCTTCATATCAATAGTAGCACCAACGGTTCGAAGAAAAGGTCTTCCCAATATAATGGGGCAAGATGCATTGCATTCAATATCCAAGACAACAAAATCAACGGGGACAAGGTTATTGTTAACCATAATATGAACATTATCAACTCTCCCCAAAGGTTTCTTTGTAGCATTATCAGAGAGATTAACATCCAAATAACAATTTTTCAATGGTGGCAAGTCAAGCATATCATAGACTTTCTTAGGCATAACAGAAATACTTGCACCAAGATCACATAAAGCATTACAATCAAAATCTTTGACTCTCATTTTAATGATGGGCTCCCAACCATCCTCTAACTTTCTAGGAATAGAAGTTTCAAGTTTTAGTTTCTCTTCTCTAGCTTTTATGAGAGCATTTGTAATATGTTTTGTGAAAGCCAAGTTTACAACGCTAGCATTGGGACTTTTAGCAAGTTTTTGTAAGAACTTTATAACTTCAGAGATGTGGCAATCATCAAAATCTAAATCATTACAATCTAAAGCAATGGGATTATCATCCCCAAGGTTGGAAAAAAATTCAGCGAGTTTTATCACAGAGCGGTTTCATGCTTTTAGCAGTTTCAGGTAATTTTGCGCGCTTTGCACTAGGAGTAGAAACATTGCCAACACCAATTATTTTATTATTGATAGTAGGAGGTGAAGCAACATGTGAATTATTAGCATTGCTAGTGGTGGTAATAGTCCAAACTTTAGCTACATTTTTTTCTTCAGCTAGTTTTTCATTTTCTTCTCTATCCCACCTAGCACGCAGTTCAGCCATTAATCTTATATTCTCATTAATTCTAACTTGGATGGCATTTGCTGTAGTAACAATTTTATTTTCAATATCCCTATTAGGCATAACTTTCGATTTCAAAAGATCAACATCAGAGGCAAGACTATCAACTCTAGAAGCAAAAATATCAATTTTATTGAGCTTTTCCTCAACAGATTTGTTAAAGGCAGTTTGTGTACTAATAAATTCTTTAAGCATAGCTTCAAGTCCAGGGGGTGTATTCCTATTATTGTTGTAAGAATTCCCATAAGAATTAGCATAACCGTTACCATTATTATAAGGATATGGCCTATAGTTATTACTAGAAGTGTTCCGATAAGCATTGTTGTTGAAATTATTATTTTTAATGAAGTTTACATCAACATGTTCTTCTTGGGCAACCAATGAAGCTAATGGAACATTATTGGGATCAACATTAGTCCTATCATTCACAAGCATAGACATAATAGCATCAACCTTATCATTCAAGGAAGAGGATTCTTCAACGAGAATTTACCTTCTTACCTTGTGGAGCTCTTTCCGTGTGCCATTCGGAGTAATTAACCATCATATTATCAAGAAGCTTTGTTGCTTCACCAAGAGTGATGGACATAAAGGTACCTCCAGCAGCTGAATCCAATAAATTCCGCGAAGAAAAATTTAGTCCTGCATAGAAGGTTTGGATGATCATCCAAGTAGTCAGTCCATGGGTTGGGCAATTTTTAACCAGAGATTTCATTCTTTCCCAAGCTTGAGCAACATGTTCATTATCCAATTGTTTAAAATTCATTATGCTACTCCTCAAAGATATAATTTTAGCAGGGGGATAATATCTACCAATAAAAGCATCCTTGCATTTAGTCCAGGAATCAATACTATTCTTAGGCAGAGATAGCAACCAATCTTTAGCTCTTCCTCTTAATGAGAAAGGAAACAATTTTAATTTTATAATGTCACCATCTACATCTTTATACTTTTGCATTTCACACAATTGAACAAAATTATTGAGATGGGCAGCAGCATCATCAGAACTAACACCAGAAAATTGCTCTCGCATAACAAGATTCAGTAAAGCGGGTTTAATTTCAAAGAATTCTGCTGTAGTAGCAGGTGGAGCAATAGGTGTGCATAAGAAATCATTATTATTTGTGCTAGTGAAGTCACACAACTTAGTATTTTCAGGGGTAGCCATTTTAGCAGTAGTAAATAAAGCAAACAAGATAAAGTAAATGCAAGTATACTAATTTTTTTGTGTTTTTGATATAGAGTGCAAGACAGTAAATAAAGTAAAGCTAGCAACTAATTTTTTTTTGTTTTGATATAATGCAGTAAACAAAGTAGTAAATAAAATAAAGCAAGACAAAAAACAAAGTAAAGAGATTGAGAAGTGGAGACTCCCCTTGCAGCGTGTCTTGATCTCCCCGGCAACGGCGCCAGAAAATATGCTTGATGGCGTGTATTTCACACGTTCGTTGGGAACCCCAAGAGGAAGGTATGATGCGCACAGCAGCAAGTTTTCCCTCAGAAAGAAACCAAGGTTTATCGAACCAGGAGGAGCCAAGAAGCACGTTGAAGGTTGATGGCGGCGGGATGTAGTGCGGCGCAACACCAGAGATTCCGACGCCAACGTGGAACCCGCACAACACAACCAAAGTACTTTGCCCCAACGAAACAAGTGAGGTTGTCAATCTCACCGGCTTGCTGTAACAAAGGATTAACCGTATTGTGTGGAAGATGATTGTTTGCGGAGAAAACAGTAAAAACGAGTATTGCAAGCAGATTTGTATTTCAGTATTAAAGAATGGACCGGGGTCCACAGTTCACTAGAGGTGTCTCTCCCATAAGATAAAAGCATGTTGGGTGAACAAATTACAGTCGGGCAATTGACAAATAGAGAGAGCATAACAATGCACATACATGTCATGATAAGTATAGTGAGATTTAATTGCGCATTACGACAAAGTACATAGACCGCCATCCAACTGCATCTATGCCTAAAAAGTCCACCTTCAGGTTATCGTCCGAACCCCCTCCAGTATTAAGTTGCTAACAACAGACAATTGCATTAAGTATGGTGCGTAATATAATTAATAACTACATCCTCGGACATAGCATCAATGTTTTATCCCTAGTGGCAACAAGACAACACAACCTTAGAACTTTCCGTCACTCGTCCCGGTGTCAATGCGGGCATGAACCCACTATCGAGCATAAATACTCCCTCTTGGAGTTACTAGCATCAACTTGGCCAGAGCCTCTACTAATAACGGAGAGCATGCAAGATCATAAACAACACATATGCAATAACTTGATAATTAACATAACATGGTATTCTCTATCCATCGGATCCCGACAAACACAACATAGAGTATTACAGATAGATGATCTTGATCATGTTAGGCAGCTCACAAGATCCAACAATGAAGCACAATGAGGAGAAGACAACCATCTAGCTACTGCTATGGACCCAAAGTCCAGGGGTGAACTACTCACTCATCACTCCGGAGGCGACCATGGCGGTGTAGAGTCCTCCGGGAGATGAATCCCCTCTCCGGCAGGGTGCCGGAGGAGATCTCCGAGAATCCCCCGAGATGGGATTGGCGGCGGCGGCGTCTCCGGAAGGTTTTCCGTATCGTGGTTTTTCGCATCGGGGTTTCGCGACGGAGGCTTTAAGTAGGCGGAAGGGCGGAGTCGGAGGGCCGACGAGGGGCCCACACCACGGGCGGCGCGGGCCCCTCCTTGGCCGCGCCGCCTTGTGGTCCGGCCACCTCGTGGCCCCACTTCGTATGCTCTTCGGTCTTCCGGAAGGTTCGTGGCAAAATAGGCCCCCGGGTCTTGATTTCGTCCAATTCCGAGAATATTTCGTTACTAGGATTTCCGAAACCAAAAACAGCAGAAGCAACAACTCGCACTTCGGCATCTTGTTAATAGGTTAGTTCCAGAAAATGCACGAATATGACATAAAGTGTGCATAAAACATGTAGGTATCATCAATAATATGGCATGGAACATAAGAAATTATCGATACGTCGGAGACGTATCACCGGCGCTGCCCTTCCCTTCACGGACGCCGGCGTACTCGGGATCTGCATCTCCGGCTGCGAGCGTGGCCGGGAGCCGCGGGTGGCTGCATCTCCGCCCGCCCGGCCCTTCTCCTCCTTGCTGCCCATCTTGGATGGAGACGTTTCTGGTGGGGGAGACAAAGATTGAGCTTTCCGTCCGGGGACGACCTGGACATCCTCGCCGATGAGGAGCTCGTCCAGCCCCAGATCGACAGTTACCCCCTCTGCCACGGGTGCAGTCAGCAAGGATCCTAATTTTAGAAGGTCTTAAATGTAAAACGGTAATTATACTAATCATCCGACACTCTTTCCGGATCGGAGGGAGTAGAAAATAATTCTATAAAAAATTTAAGCGTAATTTTTATGGGGAATAGCATAAGGTTAGACCTCATGAAAAATTCGTTCACCGTAGTCAAAGAGAATTCGTCTTCTTCGTAGGATTTAAGTTGGCATGACATCACAATACTACAGGATCATTGTTCCTATAATATGAATCAAAAGAGTCATAAGAGGATTTTTTAATGGGGGGAGGGGGGGGGGGGGTAATATTGTAGGAACAACATAGTTTAATCAAGTAATCTGAAGCTTCAAAAGTAAACACGTGCTCAATTATGAAAAAAAAAATGTACTTATTATTTATTTTTAAAACTGCACTCTGCCACTCTTACACATCATGTCCTCTCTACGTTATTTTCGTAAAAGTAAAAAAAGTAATTCGAGCTGCACAAGGAAACATGTGCAGATGTGCTCTTCTCTGGCAGTGGTGAGAAAACAAGTATCCTAGTACGTGTGTTGTTCAAGGAAACGGGTTGGTGGGCTTCCCGCGCGAGGCACGATACGTGCGAGAGCCCGATGGGAGCTCCTACAGCGCGCTCTGTGCAGAACAGATTCCATCCGGCTAGAAGCGATTTTTCTTGTTGGCCCGATGTTCAGTGTTTTGAACAGTTTTTTTTCTCAGATCTAAACAATTTTCAAATTTGAATAAAATTCGAATTCATTTTTTTAAAATTTAACAAAATTTGAACTTCAACAATTTTCGAATTTGAGCAAATTTCAAAACACTGGACAAAATTTTGAAATCATGAAAAACAAGAAACACACGGAAAAACCAACCAAAACAGAAAAACCGAAAACGGCAAAAAGAAAGGAACACACATTAGGTTGACGAGAGGATTTGAAAATGGGCCCAGAACACGCGATGTGCGTGCGGCACCCAGGTAGCGACCGCAATAAGCGGCAAAAAGGATTTGCCGAGCCTAATGGTGGCCGCATGGAGCATGGGGCGGTGGTTTGGAGCTGGGCCGATGCGACAAATTTGAAACACATGCACATCTACGGCCTCTTTGGTTCCTCGCATGTTTTATTTTTTGCATTTGTGAAGGTCTTCTTCCTAAAGCCATGATGGACTAGGCTAAATGCAAAATCATGTCCTGCGTCTAGTTTGGATGCCAACAAGCCTATTTGCGCATTCGGCATCGCGGGAGGAAAAAAATGCACGGGGATTGGTTGCCAGTAGGTAGCGTAAGACTTTGAGTGCATTGTGTTCTACCGAGCTAGTTCATCTTAATCTACTCTAATCTACACAACCATGGTTCGATTCGAGATAAACCGCACATGAAAAAGATGCGTCTCGATGTTGCGAATCCATTCCCACAACCAATTTGGAGTTTTGTCTGGTGTTTAAAACAAGGTTTTGTGTTCCCATTGGAGCTTATCTGGATGAATTTTATCAAATTCGTGGGACTCAATCGACCATTTGAAATTTCCTTCGAGGTGTAGTTTCACCACACCATTTCAAACAACTTTTGTGTTCAAAGTTTTTGGTTTTGCCATTCGTATATGAGAGATCTACAACTCCGTACAGTACGCTAGGGAGATGTTGCGTATTTGACGAGTTTCCGGTGAGGGGAGCCTCACGGAGGGGAGAGAGAGGGGGAGCATGGGGCGAGGAGTCACTAGGACGGGGTCACACAAGTTACCCAGCTTTAGACCACGCAACAACGACGAGATCCTGCCTGCCGCTATAATTCACTATAGGGCAACAAGTGCGCGATTACAATCAGTCGTGTGTTGTTCTGTGCTGCAAGGGCCCTCGGGATCCAACTTATAAATGCGCTAGGATCTAGGGTTTACAGGGTTAGTCCAGGGTAGTCCAGGTCAGACTCTACTAGCACTAACCTAGTTGGTACAACTTTCCGTACACGTAAGGATCCGGTTAACCTATGTCAGTACGGAACAAGGGCGGTGCCGGATCCGGCTAGCGCTTCTGATCCTAGACACTGTGTCTTGGTCAAGTAGAAACTGGGCCGCCTGGTTGGGCCATAGACCCATCCACCATTTGTGGGCCACCTGAGCTTGCCAAAATAAGTCTACGTCGTTGGCATACCAATGAAGTGTATCCACAACAGGAGGCGAAGAAGAGTCATCTACCAACGTCAAAATGAAAAACACGAAACACGAAAGTTGTGTAGAATAGGGAGATGAGCTTACTCTTCCAAGGAATTTCGAAACGATTGATCGAGTCTCACGAATTTGATAAGATTCGACTAAAAAAATTCAAAGGGAACACAAAGTTGACATTCAAAAACTTGCCGAAACTCCAAAATTGTGGTGGGAATGGATTCGCAACATTGAGACGCATCTTTTTCATGTACATGTCATCTCGAATAAAAGCACCGTTATGTAGATAGGATGAGGATTAACATGCCCTGGATTATGATCAAGCTTACTTACAAAGTGTGCACACACAAAACCATGAAGGGCCCAATCTTTCACTTGCCAGAGCTTATCTCCCTGGAAACACTCAGAACTTGGCTCGCAGGCCAAGTTTTAAACTGCTTTAAGAAGCGTGCGATGCACTTACACAGGGGCTCGTGTCACACCAAATAAACAAAACTTGGCCTAACGCATACGAGAAATGACTTTGCGAGAAACCAAACAGGCCTCTAAGGTATGATGGGGTGTGTCACTTTGTTGGGATAAACATGGGAAACTTCCTATTTGACGGTTGAAGGTTCCCGTACTTTGATTTTATTTTGGGTGTTGGGTTTTGGACTCCCAAATTGGAGGGCGTTGGGTTGATAGTTTTAAGAACTCCCAAAAAAATTTAGTGATAGAGAAGTATGTTTAATAACTCTCCCGGGTTTCGTTTTTAAAATGTGGCGATTTCTAAGAATTGGGGCCACTTTAAGAGATCCAGTGGAAATGTTCTTAGTGGACAGGATTTTAATGGCCCGTCTAGAAATTTTAGAAATACTGGACCACTTAGGTAATCTCTATTTTTGTAATATTTTCTGGATAGTGGTTGATTTTAGAAAATTTGCTAGGGAGTAACTCTAGCACATGGCAAAAATACAGACGACCTGTAAAAGTCTATTCATCTAGAGGTTTTGGGAGATGCCCTATATAGACCCTACGTATACCGATTCTTTTTTCATGATCCAAAATATTTTTTTATTAATTATTTTTGATACAAGTCCAGTTGGACTGAAGCATCAGCTTATAATAAAGAAAATATCGATTGAAGTGACAAGCTTAGGGGCTCCACGGTGAATATGCCATCATATAATGAAAAAGCAACCTTGATCACGTCAGTGTCCAATTGATGCATCTTTCGCCCAAGGGTCACTGGTCTGTTATCTCACATAGCTTTACATCATATCAGTTTATGTTGAATAATTAGCAGTCTTTGCATTATTGAAAATCAGTGGCGTAGGTTGGACCAACTCCATGGGGTGAGGGGAGGCAAATACGCTAGGAGTCCAGTACTTTGTCAAATCTGGATCTGGGGGGAGGGAAGGGGGGATGAGCTAGTTTATAAGGCATCAAAGCCTAACTGTCAAGGGGGTGGGTGGGGGGGGGGGGGGGCATGTGCCCCCTAGACTACACGAACCTACATCACTATGAAAATGTGCATGTGCAGCATCGTAAGCAGTCTTTCAAAAGAATCTTCACGGATTGAGCACCCAAATCGTTGCACCTCCACAAAACCAAAGGAATTTTCTAGTTTCGTGTTCCTACAAAGTATATGCAAAACAATATTAAATGCTCAGTTAGCATACGAGTACGACGGTCCAATTCCTGGCGTGACATCTTGTCTTGATGAGAGATGTGTGTCACCGATTTTTTATGTATAAGGCTGGTTCGTGGGATTTCAAAAATGTAGAAATATGAAAATACAAGAATACAATAGAAATCATTTGCAAAGGAGAGGACTGAAAATACGTAATTTTGTAAAGTTGAGTGTTTGGTTCACCGAAATATGAAAAGGATAGGGATCCTAATAAATATGATCAATTCAAAGTCAAATCAAATGAGCTAGTTTATAAGGCATCAAAGCCTAACTGTCAAGGGGGGGGGGCTGTGCCCCTAAACTAAACGAACCTCCGCCACTATGAAAATGCGCATCGTAAACAGTCTTTCGAAAAAATCTTCACCGATTGAGCACCCAAAGCGTTGCACCTCCACAAAACCAAACGAATTTTCTAGTTTCGTATTCCTGGAAACTATAGGCGAAACAATGCATGATGCAACTTCGGTTGGGATATGAGTACGATGGTCCAATTCCTGGTGTGACATCTTGTCTTGATGAGAGATGCGTGTCACCGATTTTTTTTATGTATAAGGTTTGTTTGGTTCACGGGATTTCAAAAATGTAGAAATATGAAAATACAAGAATACCATAGAAATCATGTGCAAAGGAGAGGACTGAAGATACATAATTTTGTAAAGTTTAGTGTTTGGTTCACCGAAATATGAAAAAGATAGGGATCCTAATAAATATGATCAATTCAAAGTCAAATCATATGAAGAAGTATATAATTAGAATGCTATTATGCCAAAAAAAACACCGGCCTTGTTCATGCATTGGAATATGGAAAAGAGATCCACATGGAATTCCTGCATTTTTTTGTTTAAAATTCAGATCAAACTATTGTTTCCTCCTTACTTGTGCTCCATTATTTTGAAGCAAACGGATAAATAGTGCCACCAAAAAAAATTCCCATTCCTGTGATATTCCTCTAGTTTTCTTTTGAACCAAACATCCCCCTAGAGAAGTTTTTGTCAAGAGGGACAAGCCTTCAGTTTCTCCCATCTAGTCAATGTGATTTTTTTTAACCCATGACAGTTGATACACCTCTACTTACTTTCTCTCTCTTTTCATTAGTGTTTAACCTGAATTCCATATCGTTTTCGCCTTATTTAATTCTTCAACATTGAAAATACTTGAATTGTAAGCCAACGTGTGTTGGTTTGTTAAGAGGTTAGAGTCAATGGACATATTTTTTTACAATTGAGTGTGAAGTAGTCCAATGGAAAATTCTCAAGTTTTCCATCCTACACATGATATTATGACTATAGTAATTTGTTACACGAAGGAAATTTAGTCAAAGCTATAAAATACTTAAATTAATTTGATTCAAATAGACCTGGTTTATAGGAGATTTCAAAAAAATGGATGTAAGGAGAATTCACATCTTTTTTTTTTAGAAAAAACACACGCTTTATGAAACTTCAGTTATCGTAGGTACAACGTGCAGATTAGGTGGACTGTCCAGCCACATATATCGACCTGGAGCCAAACTAGAAGAAATTTTTGCTAGGTTGTGAGCCTCTCTATTAAATTCTCTCCTCTCATGCTTAAATAAAACCTCCTCAAATAAAGAAACCATAGCTTGAATTTCTCTGATGATAGCACTGTAATGACTCCTAGTGCCTTGCATGATAGCTTCAATAACTCCACTACAATCAGAGCTCACCTCAATCCCCTCACGCCAATTTCTTGCGCCAGAGATAATTGAAGTTCTTGACAGGGCTCTGTTTCTTTTCAGTCACAAGTGTTGAAAGTTTCAGATCATTGAGATAGTTTGTTACAAAACTGAATATAGATAAAGGGCTATGGAATAGGCCTTCATGAATGGCCTTTCTTCTTGGTGTCCATATCTCCCAAATGACGACCAACACCTTGATGCAACCTTCATGAATTAGTTTCTCGATCAAGTGGAAGATCCACTGCTTAGCATCTCTAGTATTGTGGGCCATGAGATGTTCCGCTAGCTCTTCATCGATTAGTGCCCACACACTTCTTGCCATCAAACAGTCAATGAAGGAGTGCTTCCAAAAATCTATCACACCATGGCAGATTGCGCACATGCTAGACCTCTCCATATTGCAATGGTATAGAACATCCCCAGTTGGGATAGATTGCAAAGACAAGCGCCAAGCAAACTTTCATATCTTTGAGGGGATCTTTGTATCCACAATTTCGACCACATCTTACCATCTCTCTTCGAGTTAGAATGGCATGAACTTTCATCAATCCAGTCACCTCTTAGTTTCTTCAGGTTAACTAACATTCTATATGCTGACCTGACAGAAAAAACTCCAGTCCGTTCAAAATTTCAAGCCCAAAAATCTTCTTGCGTCCTGGTGCTTATTGGAATCTACTCAATTAGCTCAACATCCATGGGATAAAAGAACTCTAAAAGACATTCATGGTTCCATTTTCCTTCTCTAGTATTGATAAGTTCGCTCACTAGCCTCGGTGAACCATTCTTTTTAAGGCATAAGGGCGCAAACATTCATCTCTCGGCAACCAGTTATGCTGCCAAATCTTTGTCCTCATTTCATTTCCTATCTGACGAATCAACCCCAACATCAGAGTATCTCTTCCTTCATTTACCGCTCACCACACCTGGGATGGTGTAGAGCCCACAGTTGCATCCAGAAAGTCTCCATTCGGGTAGTAGACAACCTTTAGGATCCGTGCACCTAGCGTGTTAGGACTTTCTAAAATTCTCGAAGCTTGCCTTGCAAGCAGCGCAAGGTTGAAAAGATCCATGTCTCTATATCCAAGGGCACCAGAATATTTGGGCATCGTCATCTTCTCCCAAGACACCCAATAGGTTTTCCTCTTCCCTCTTTTACTTCCCCATCAAAAGTTTCTTATGAGTGAATTAATATGATCACACAAACCCTTTGGCAGCTTAAAGCATGACATTTAAAATGTAGGGATAGATTGAGTTATTGATTTGATAAGCACCTCTTTTCCACCAACCGATAGAATTAGTTCGATCCAACCTTGGACTCTGTTTCCACACTCTATCCTTCAAATATTTAAAAACTTCATTCTTGCATTTTCCCACATCCAATGGCATTCCCAAATACTTCTCAGATAAAGATTCATTCTGAACATTTAGGATCCCTTATATTTCCTCCCGAGTCACATTAGAACATCCTTTGCTGAAATGAATTGAAGACTTATTCAAATTCTCCTTATGACCCGAAGCTCTAATATACTTCTCCAAAACCTGATTTCACGAGCACCTTCAGTATTAGCTGCAAGAAACATCAAACTATCATTTGCAAATAAAAGATGGTTTACTCAGGAAGCCGTAGGCGCCACTTGGATGCCATGTAAGTTTTGTGAAATTCCCCTCCTTTTCAACATGCATGATAGTCCTTCCGCTGCGAACAGAAATAAGTATGGTGATATAAGATCTCCTTGCCTCAAACCATGATAAGGTTTAAACTCCTCCGTTCTTGATCCATTGAAAAGCACAGAAAAAGAAACAAAAGTGACACTTCTCATCACGGACGCCACCCACCTAGGATGAAAGCCGAGCTTCAACATTATCACTTCTAAATTGACATTCCATTCTATCATATGCCTTCATCGTATCCAACTTTGAAGCACAAAATCTGAGGTGTACTGTCTGACCCTCTGACACTCTGAGGAAATTTGTGGTCATGGACGGGATCGTTCTACATCGGCCTAGCAGCTCGGCCCACTAAGAGCCCATAAAGTCTAAGGAGTGAGATCCAATGTGGACCCGTACGGCGA
>NC_061511.1:123797600-123857864 GCF_022539505.1 Lolium rigidum
TATAATAATAACAACTTTATTATTGCCTCTTGGGTATATCTCCAACACTTTTACCATTTAGGACATTTTTTTACA
Organism: Lolium rigidum; assembly: GCF_022539505.1. Taxonomy (NCBI): domain Eukaryota; kingdom Viridiplantae; phylum Streptophyta; class Magnoliopsida; order Poales; family Poaceae; genus Lolium; species Lolium rigidum. The sequence continues at coordinate 123,797,676 of NC_061511.1, forward strand.
TTCACTATATTTATGAAAACCCCCTAATAATGTAGGTTTATTGTCCCTCTCCTCCCCTAACCATTTACAAGAGGGTTTGTTCTAATTCAACTGTCGTATAATTTTACTGCATCGGCCACTCAGTTGCGCTTTATACCTCATAAAAAGTGAAAGATTATGTCCAAACCAGGGAGTTTGCTTTGTGGTATTTTCTTCTTATTTTTTACTCACCTTTTGTTAAAACTTGTATAATTGCACAATCGTTTACCTACTATTATAGTTTCACATCCCTAGACCTAAATACCCTTAAGCCCCAAACCTTTGGAAAAACAAATGCATACAACACAGCCTTCCAGTTGACACAGAAGATCCTTGTCCACAAATTAAAAAGTCCTCAAAATCGTGGAGTATAGAAAATAAATATCCACTTCGTCTATCTACAAACCCAAAAAGATAAAGATAAAAATCCATGGCAAAAAAGAAATCCAAACAAAATCAAGCCGCCCCTTTTCTCTCTCTTACCTAAGCGTCCGTCTCTAAATAGCAACACCCACCCATCCCTCCCCTGCTCCCTCCGCCCCCTCTACAAGCCTCCTCCGCTCCTCCCCATTATTCCCGGCCTTGCTCCTCGCGCTCCCCGCTCCGCCTACCAATTTAAGCGCGCCTCTATCCCTCGTTTTGAATCCGCTAAGTGCACCCAGGGGGGCCCAAACCCTAGCTTCGCCCGCGCCGCGCATGGGCAAGTACATGCGCAAGCCCAAGGTCTCCGGCGAGGTCGCCGTCATGGAGCTCACCGCCGCGCCGCTCGGGGTCCGCACCCGCGCGCGCGCCGCCCTCGCGATGCAGAGCCAGCCGCTCGACCAGGGGGACTACCTCCAGCTCAGGAGCCGGAAGCTCGAGAAGCCGCCACCGCCGCACAGAGAGCCGGCCGCGAGGAGGAAGGGCGCCGCGCCTTCCGAGCTTGCCTCGGCGGACCGGGCGGAGGCCGAGGCCGACGAGGTCTCCTTCGGGGAGAACGTGCTCGAGCTGGAGCCCGTGGAGAGGTGAGCTTGCCTCCTTCTCCTGCACCGGTGGTTTTCTTTGCTTTCTTGGTTCCCTTTTTTGGGGATTTTTTTTTCCGAGCTAGGGTTTAAGGTTTTTGTCGTACCGGCGGTTTTGTTCGGTGCTATTTCTACACGATTTTTACTGCTTGTACCGGCGGATTTTCTTTTCTTCTGTCAATTCGGCCTGTTCGATTTCAGCTGGCGCGCGGCCTCGAATTTGGCGTGGATGCTATTTTCCCCAATATCCTTACACGTTTACTGTTTCTTGGGGATTTTAATTTTATCGACTGTTCTCGGGGCCCTTCTTTTGCTATTTGGGAAATTGCTTCTTCGGCGTTGCTAAAAATTCGGTGTTCCTTTCCTTCTTCTTCCGCGAGTGTTGATGCTGAAGCCTCCTTTTCTTACTAATTTCCCGGCCCCTACTAGTAGCTGGACAAGCTTCTTAAAATGATTTACTAGTACTATTTACAAGTTTTAATCCAAGAACCACTTCTCACCAGCCTTTTTTTTTAACAAATTAGTTCCAAGCCCCAATTTATTTTACTTAGACCCAATTTTTTTGTTTGTTTTGGTTTTGTGAAGCTCGAGCTGCAATTTTCGGCTCAACTTATTTCACCCAAACCTCAATTAGTACAACGCTAGTGGCGTACTTGGCCTCCTCTTAGTGGGGTTTTATCCAGCCTCCTTTTCCTTAGTGGGAGGGGAAAAGCATCCTCCTTTCCTATTGTTCTTTCCACCATTCCCCGCGGCCTCTCCCCTTGTTTTCTTTGCTTGGTTAATGGAGCTGGTAGGGACCTCTCAATCTTTTACCAATCAAAAGCCCTCGCCTTTTCTAAGAAATTTCTCACCACAAAAGCAACAACAGGCCTCACTTCTTGGGAACTGGCTCCTCTAACGTTCAGAAGGCAAGTCAGGAAAAACAACGAAGCAAAGTCAGGAAATTGAAGTATTAGTACCCTATTATATACACTAATTAATTACTATAGGTAATTACTGTAGTCATAAAAAATTAAACTAAATTTTATTATACCATAAGTTGTGTACGTATGTAATTAATCTAAATACATGGCCAAAAAATTTATTATGAAATGTTTTTCAGTTATTTTAGCCTTAATCAAATGGTTTTGAAGAAGCAAAGTTAGGGACCTGTAGCTTGTCTAACTTTCCTTCTACAAGTCAGAGGATCCAGCTCCCACTTCTTGATGGGTTCTAACCTGTCACTTCTTTGGTTTCTGGAAGGTGAGAAAAATGGCATGTCTCGGTAAAATCGCTTCCTGGTCTATGGCCCCAAAATGTCACCTTCATTAAATGTTGAGGTGAAAGGAGAGGTCCTCCCATCCCCCAGTGCCTGAGATTTGTGTATGTTTTTTTACTTCACAGGCTAGAGAATAGGTAAGAAATCTAGGTACTGAGAATCATTTTATCAAATATTACGAGTTGATAAGTATTGCGGTTATATTATCTTGTGGAACAGTGGAAGTAGGCGTAAACAGGTCAAAAACCCCATTTAGCTTCCATGTCTATGTTAGCATAGCGCCAATTGTAGCAACATGCATTGCACCATCAGCCAAAGTACTGCATTGTAGGGACAATGGGTGTAAGTAAGAGAGAGATGAACAAAGCTTAGCAGGCAGGAGCCTGTGCCATTTTTTGTTGTCATCTTTGGTGCACTATCAGGGCCTGCAGGTGCCACAGCTTGGAGATGTTTTGGTGGGGATGGCATGATCTAAGGACGCATTTATGAACCATCTGGGAGCTGTTTGCATCTCTAGCCATGGCCCGATTACACCACTTCCTCAATGGATTATGGTCCTGAACAGTAGTGGGTCTCCAATCCTTGCCTCCCCATGCATGGCCTAAACAGTAGTACTTCGAGTGTGGATGTGCGTGAATCTGAACACCGCGTGTCTAAAAATCGTCCAGGGCCCTCCAAGCATAATAGCCAGGTGCCGAGTCAGTGTGTGTTGTTGGGCCACACTGTTGGTGGCCGGCCTAACTTGGGCAGCAGCTTCGGATGCTGCGGCTCGAGTTATGGCTGGCTGGGGTAGAACCTGACCTACTCATGTGACCGGGAGCTTTCTCTAGCCTTTAACCATTTTGTTGTTTCCTATGACCTTGTGTTTGGCTGTGTAGTCCTTTTATGGCATGTGTGAGATAGTTTGGTAGATATTCATTCAACAGGTGCAAATTCCATATTTTGCAGAACCTTGGACGATGCGATAATGTGTTTGTTTTAACTGCCACTAATTCACCAGCGCAGTTGCTTTTTTCCTTTCTGTATATGGTTGTTTTTAAGTTTGAGTATGCGTCTTTGATTGGTTGCTAGCAGGAGTACCAGGGAGACGACACCCTGCAGCCTGATTAGGAGCTCAGAAACGATAAGCACTCCTGGATCCACCACAAGACCGAGCCACTCGAGTTCCCATCGCAGGGTGCAAGCTCCAGTACGCCATAGTATCCCAAGTTCAGCAGAGATGAACGATTTTTTCTCTGCTGCAGAGCAGCCGCAGCTGCAAGCCTTCATCGACAAGTACGTCATTGCCCGGTCCTCTCTTAGCATATTTTGTCCAGTTGCTTCTTATAAATTTTGATGACATGCATTACATTACACTAACTACATGGCTGTATGGATTGATAATTGATTTTCAGGTACAACTTTGATCCTGTGAACGACTGCCCTCTCCCTGGACGATACGAGTGGGTGAAGCTAGACTGATGATAAATTCAGGACAATAGTCTCACCATGTACCTCTCCGCTCCCTCCACCTTGGCATCGTGGCAGAGGCGCACACCGTCGTGCTGTTAGCTTTGTTTCTGCTGTAAAAATGTTAGGGTTAGCCTGTAGTCCCAATGGTATTGTGTAACATACAGAAGTGATGCTGAGTTACACCCTAATCCCTCAACTCAAATGTAACCCTTAACAGCTCATTCTGTAATGACCACCTCCTCTAGGGCCTAGACTTGTTACCAGGTGCAAGATTAATGTAGTAGAGCTAGATCATATTGTATCACAGTTTAACTTGTAATGTGGGCTGCAGTGTCATTGTCATTCCAGTGTTTGCTGCATTGCACCTCAATTGAAGTGCTGTAATTCTTTTCCTGTTATGTGAAAAAGCTGGTGCAATACTTCAAACTTGTGGCTGTTCTGTTCATCTGCCCTTGATATGCAGTGGCATCTTGCTCAGGCTCCAGGATATCACTGCCTGTGCTATTATTGCTTCTATGCCTTGCATTTGCTATGCTCCATTGCTCATGCCCTCTCACCTTTCAGCTGCTGCGGCAATACATGAGGCTGGATTCCACTTGGAGTTCTCCAATGGGTGCCAACTTTTTTGTGTGTATTGTGTTGTGTGTGTTGCTCTGTGCTTAGTGGGTGATCCTTTCACTGTCCAAGCTGCCAATGCTTTTCACTATGATGGGTCATTTGGGCATGTTGCACTTGCACTGGCACCCTCTCTCTCGCACCTTTTCTACTCTGCTGGTGAACTGCTAGTGGTAAAACAGGGTTCCTTTTGACAGTTCCTACCCTTTCACCCCCTTTTGGGGTGGGGCCTTTCACCTTTTCACTTACCATCTGGGCTTTCATTCTTTTTAGTTGAATGACAGTAGTTCTTATTGACCATTCAATCATAATATCTTTTGTATTGTGAAAGGGTAAATATGTTGACGGTACTGTTGGAGTCCAACCTATCAAGTGCTTCGTTAACATTTTATTTTTACTCTTCTCAGGTTTTGGCCGGTGGATCCAGTGCATCACAGCATCTCCAGCCGTGTCCCCTAAAGCGGTCTCCAAAGAGATTTGATGGCCGGGCAAAAAATTGTTTCCAGTCGCACGTTCGAAGACCCTTTCCATCCGGCGTGGTCTAATACGGTGTTCGGTGCCCCGAGTCCGTCTCCGCTACACAGGGGATATTCCAGGCACGCCGGACACAACGAAAAGCGAGGCCAAGAGACGCGGGCTCGATGCGTCAGCGAACGGACACTCAACCGCCGCCTATGTAGCGACGGTGGAGTTGCCGGGAAAGGAAACCATCGCATTGGCAACCGCGTCGATCGATGCACGAACTGCCGGAATGGAGAGCGAACTCCGTGGAAGAGCAACCGTCGCTCTCTTCGATATATGCGTCGCCATTCATCCGCGCTCAATAAAACCCCTACGTATGCACTTTCCGATCTACAACCGGTCGGTGTCATTCATCGAAAGCTCTCCTCTCTCACAATGAGCGACCTCCGTCAGCTGCCATCAGAAACCGACGGGGAGGGTAAGCCGCTGGGATGGCACCACTGGTGGGATAAAGCTGCGACGCCTAGCAGCGATGATTCCTCGCCATCGGACAACGACGAGGAATGGGAGGCCGAGGAGGAGGAGGAAGATGCTGAGGAGGCGGCGGCGGCCCGGGCGAAGGCGGAGGTGGAGGCGAAAGCGAAGGCAAAGACGAAGGCGCAACCGGCGAGCACCGTCGACGACGAGAAGGACACAAGTTCCTCCGATGCGTCGAATGACACCGCCTCTTTGGAAGAGGTGACGAGCAGGAAGCGCCACCGTGAGGGCGACGAGGCGGGGTCATCAAAGAAGAAGTAGTTTAAATTTTTATATGTAGTTTGTTTATGTTTTTTCGAAATTTTATATGTAATTTGTTTATGTTGCACCGCTTTGAATATTAGTACATCAATATTAATACAGCGTTACCTACACATCTTCTATCTATTAAAATAAAAATACAGTATTTTAAAGTTTTAGGGGCGCTTTTGGGGGAGGCGGCTGGGGAGCGACATCCCCTAAACGTGGCACGAAGGAAATACAACCCCACAAATGATAAATCTGGCGCTGTTTGAGAGCCGCTTTAGGAGACGCTGCTGGAACGCTCTCAGTATCTATAAGAACTGGGCTTGAGAGACTGCATATGTTTCTTCGACAGTGACACATGACAGCATCCGAGGCCATAGAGCATGTGCTGTTCCGAAGAACTAGTGATTTGGTGTCCATCCATCTTGCTGTGTTCAGGCACTCCACTTGTGCAATCTGCATAACTTACTGCTTCTGCATAATCTGAATCGCTTGTTATATGCAGGTAGTGAGAACTCTAAATGGAGACCCATGTAGCATGTTTTCCGAAAAGTTAAAAAAATCATCTTTCACTTCAAATAATTCCGAAAAAAATCATACATATACATGTGGGTATCTACTGTCTAGTGCGTACATATAAATTTGATTGAATCATGTTATCATCTGTGACTTACGCAGGACTGACAAATCTGAAGGCCAAAACTATTTTTTTTTTGTAATGCCTACTTAGAGCCACATTTTTGTGTAGCCCAAAATACACGTGTTTTTTTTAAAATGCACGATCACAGAAATAATATTCAGTTGTATGTACACAGATATTTTCTGAAATTTTGTAAATAGGATTTCCGGTTTTTTGAAAATAAAGGGCTCTCCGTTGCTTAGGAGCGATATGTCCGTGCTCAAGGCATCTGATCCTATATGTTCCTTGAAACAACTTTCGTTTTATATAAGCTGGTATATCAGCATGTAAGGGCAAATTTTGATTAAGAAAATATAGTCATTTCCAGCAGTTAGCTTATATTCTCACAATCGAAATTTTGCACTTTTGCTGCCACTCCTATTCTTAATGGTCTTAATAAACCTGGTGATGAGACAGTGCACACCCTGAAAAGTGTTTACCTTGGGAATGTCAAAACCCAAATGGTATGTGAGGCTAATCACTAATATGAAGGCTGTCAAGTACCTGTAAGGGAAAATTTTGTTTAAGAAAATATCAGGTGCCTGTCAAGTAAAGGAGTACTCCTAAAGAATGTAGTAACATCTTTTTCTTTAACATAGAAAAATGTACTATTTCCTCTGGCCCTAAATACTTGTAGACAGATTTTAGCCTACATTTTGCGTAAAATCTGCGATAAGTATTTAGGGCCGGAGGGAGTAATACTAATTAGTATGCATTAAACAGAAACATAACGCATCATAATATCACAGTAGAACTAATGGCGAATCAAAATAGTAATTCTTTACAATGGATTTGATGCAGAGGCTGGGGGAAACCCCCGTTTTGAAAAAAAAAATTCTTTACAATGGATATGCTAATGATATCTTCTTGCTGCCAATATAAATGTTTGGTGAAGTATCAATGTTTAACGGTGTTTCTTTTGGAGGAATCAGTTCTGAATAAAATGCCAGGCACACAGATATAAGAACTTCAAACCAAGCCTGAAGCTCCTACCATGATTGCTCATGCAGCTCCTCCAATGTTGATACGTAATCTCTACATTCTAAAACACTGAAGCAACAGTGGGTGGATGTTTGTGGTGATGACAAAATCGGAGGTATCCTTTTGGTGCATCAGGAACTGCAAAAGACAAGAGGGGCTAAAAGTTCAGGTAAGAGTTGGAACTTGCCTATCATGCTTCATGTGTGATCTTAAAAGCTTCAACGTCCTGTTAAAAGAAAAGCTTCAACGTGTGCTTCATTCTTGCATGTCCAGTGGTCCTATCATTGTTCTACTCCTCAGAACTTCCATTTTTCTCGGGCCATGGAAGGTGCATGATGCACTGCCCAAGTATCCCTTGTTGGACGCTGTGCAACAACGACTCGGGTTGATTCATCTCGATGGGTTCGTTAATGAAATGAGTGCCAAACTCCATCTTGTTACTTCATACGGCCATTACTGTTCAGTCACCAAATCCAGAACGTAGCACGGATGTAATGGCTCTCTTACAGTCGAAGAGTCCTTTGAATCTGTCAAGATTGGTGGCTCTTTTCGGCACAAAATGTGGTAATAACTTCTTCAGTACTTACTGCTGCTCCTCGCTCCTCAGAGGTTTGGAATTAAGCCGCGCTACGGACGAATTTAACATAAGCCTGTGCCACCTTCAGAAGCAGCAGCACCAGCAGGCTCTTGGCAGCATTTACAAGAGGTCCCCTCCGCCAAGGCACTTAACTTAACTAGAGGACGGATTATTTCTTCAATTGCCTTTTTTTGGTCAGGTTTTAAGAAGTTATTTGTAGTAACCACGATGCTTTGAGTGGAGGGTGTCGTACAATGTACAGCGTCCGTTGCAATGGACACAGAGAAATCAATTCATGCATGGTTCTGTGTCTAACTGAATGAGCACCAGACCTGGATTACTTACCAGACTGTCCTGCTTTGATTTCCTTTTTCTTTTACATTCTATATATGAGTCCTTGTCAAGAAAGAGACGGTACAACAAAAATACAACAATCTGCTAAATGTTGATTTTGTTCCTGTGCATCTAATCAGTGATTGTACAGCTAAGTTGCTGCGCCCATGGTGCAGGATTACTCCCCTATCTACTCTGTCAATCTTAGTTAGATGAAATATATACCTTTCAGAAGATACAGAAAGTAGAATGCATGGATCTTCAATGCAAAGTTTTGATTGTATGACACTTGCACTGTTGCACAAATTGCAGTATCCTCAAGCTTCCTCTTGCATTGAAGAAGTAAGATATCCTGACTGACAGGGAATGGAAAAGGCAATGTTATCTTGAATGCAAGCGGCAGGAAAACAGCAATAAACCTCTGATCTCTTGTTTGAAGAAACAAATTGATTGTGTACAGCAGCATAGTACCACCAACTACTGTTAACCATAGAGTATGTGTCTCCTAATAATGAAGAACAAGGTAAGAATTCCATTTCCCTAGAACTCCTCTGAAGAACCTGACAGCGATGTGGCTCGTTTTACTTGGACCAATTCAATTCTGAAGCTGATTATTCAGATGTAATATCACATGGATCATCGCTTCCTTCCACAAGTGTACAGTTGCACATGAAACAACTAATCAAGCCGTCCAAAGGAAAAAAAAAGGATGAGATGAGATGAGATGATTTGTCAGGCATGCGTGTACTGCAGGGCACCTCGATGGAGAGAGGCGATTTGCACAAAAATAACCCAAAAGTGAAAGAAAAGCACAGACTGACCCTCCGGCGAAACTATTTCACCAATCTAACCCTTTTGTGTGGCGCCCCTCCCATCGGCGCCACACATGGCAGTGTGGCGCCCCTCCTGCCGGCGCCACAAACCCATCCGACGTGACCCGTCGACGCTGAGCTGGTGAGCCGATCCGACGTGGCAGCATGTGTGGCGGCCCTCCCATCGGCGCCACACATGCCAACTTATATCAGATTTACGGTCGAAAACATCCAGGGGCTCCGGAACGTCTGGGACTTAGCCGTTTTGGCGAGCCTCTACGTGTGGCGCCGATGCCACGGGCGCCACACATCCATTTAAGTGTGGCGCCCGCGCCCGCCCCCAGCCCGACCCAGCCAGTTCTCTTTCTTCCTCTCTGTTTCTCCTCCCCAACCGCCGCCGCCGCCCGCCTCCCCTTCGCCCCCCCCACCAGATCGACCAAGGATTCGTCAGATCTATCCGGCCAACTCCTTCCTCCTCCATTCCTCAAGGTATTCCCCTTCGATTCCCTCCGATTCATCCACTAGTGTTGGTGGATTTGGTAGATTTGGATATGAACCCTACACATGGAAATTTATGTTGGTGGATTTGGATATGAACCATTGATATGGAAATTAATGTTGGTGGAATCTACATTGTAGTATATGTGTTTGAACCAAAGATTTGTTGGAACCCTAGATATGAAATTTTACATGTATGTGTTGAAATCCTATGTATGTATGTGTTAAAATGTTGGTTGTGTTTGAACCATAGATTTGTATGCATGTGTTTGAACCATAGATTTGTTGGAACCATAGATTGTATGCATGTGTTTGAACCATAGATGTTAAATTTTGCTAGATTGTATGCATTGTATCCAAAGATGTTTGAAATGGCTATGTATGTGTTGAAATGGGTATGTAACTGTTGAATGTGTATATGTAGGAACCCTAGATATGTATGTATCCTAGATTTGTGGAGGAACCCTAGGCATCCAATTTCATGAATGTGTATGTGTAGGAATAACTCATATGGTGTTCTATCCCTAGATATGAATGTATATGTATGGATTTGATGGCTTATTTGGATATATTCTCATGTATGTGTTGCTCATAATATGTTGTATTTGTGTAAACATGTAGGATGGTGTGGCTCCTGGATGAAGAGTACGACAGGGAGCACCGGGCTGTTCATATGACGGAGAGGACAACGGATCTTCACCCTTTGAAGATTCGTTACCATGGCACAGTAGATATACCGTATGACGAGAGGTACACGGAGTTCATCCAGCCTACCGGTCTTCTGCCGTTCATATCCCTTGTAAGCCGTGGGGGGCCGAACATGAACCCCTCGGCACTCACCGCCCTTGTTGACCGGTGGAGGCCGGAGACTCACACCTTCCACTTGAGGGCCGGCGAGATGGCCCCTACTCTCCAGGATGTTTCCATGATCCTTGGACTACCTATTCAGGGCGAGCCACTGTGTATGAACACAACTTATGATGGGTGGCGCCAGCAGATGGAGGCGCTTATTGGCAGGGCTCCTCCGGCGCCAAGCAAATCCAAAGGAGAGAGTTCCCGCCGGCGCGTCTTTCTCTTGGATCAGGACTAACTTTGCACAATGCCCGGACGGGACCAACGAGGACACTCGGAGGACGTACGCCCGCGTGTACTTATGGTACATGATTTCGAGGACTCTCTTTCATGACAGTGGGGGGAAGCTGGCCCATTGGTGTTGGCTGAAGGCGCTTACGGTGTTGGACAACCGGTGGAGTTGGGGAACAGCGGCACTTGCTGCATGTGGAATGGGAGCCATATGGTACCTACTACCGTATTGGCGCGGGGATGCCTGACCTCAACCACAAGTGCACGAAGGAGGCGCGGTTCTGGCCTATGCGCTGCCCACTCATATGCATGTGGCTTGTTAAACACCACCAGCCGCACAGAGTGATGAGACAGTTTGGGCATATGTCAGGAGTGCCCACCTCGGTGGCAAGACACGGACAAGGCGCTTCATAGGTAAACTTCGGAATCATGCGATGGAAGATTCTTGATAGAAGAGGTAGAATCTAACTTCTTGATTCTTGCGAGGCTTGATAGGCAAGGCGGCAGAGGAAGATCACAAATTGGCCGAGTTCATCATAGCGGCCACGTCGCAGCGTTCCTACACTGTTTGGAAGCGACACGGACTGCTGGCCCTGTGGAGATTGTGCCTCACGACTTGGCCGCTTTCAACAACTACCTCCAGTGGTTCCATGAAAACACGCGTATCGAGTTAGTGAAGCACGTGTATGCTGAGTACATCTTGGACGACCCCATCGAGTTCGATGAGGTTGCGCAAAGCCAGCACGACACCTATGCTCGCAGAGGGAGATCGACTTCTATTGCTTCCGAGCTGAACTTCATGGTAATGGATTCTCTCATTAACTAGTACATCATCTAGATTTCCATGTGCTCGGTTAAATTGTGTATGCTATGTTTGTCACAGCGGTCGGAGATCCAAAAAACAGCTGACGAGTGCGAGGTTATGTGGGACCAGAGCGGGAGAGATGAAAAGCCTGTCGGACCGTTGCGGCATTTCATTAAGGTATGATCACCAACTTTGAATGTACGCTATTATGTTCGGTGGCTTTGTAACCATGAGTTCCATGACGCGAACACCGCACGAAAGATGCGGCGGTTAGCCAACTTGCTAGGTTGCCGCGAAGGCGAAATCCCTACATCCTCCTCTTCTGAAGAAGCGCAGGTATGGACTATTTTGTTGCTGTAAAACATGTTCTTACTTATTTCAACTTTTGTAATCTCATGTGTTCATGTTTGTGAAGATTCCCGACGACGAGGAAATTCTGAGTCAAAGCATACCTCCAAAGCATACCTCCAAGCAAGCCCCACGGTCAGCTTACCAGTTGAAGCCAAGGGGTAAGGCTCCAAAACGGTACACTCCGGAAGATTATGTCACCCGAGGAAAGAAGGTTGTCATTGAGGAGGATGAGGGGCCGCCGCGGAGATCATCTTTGTCGAGGATGAGGAACGACGAGCCGTTCTCTTCAGAGGAGGAGGAGCAGGAGGAGCAGCGAGGAGCAGCGAGGAGCGAGGAGCAACAAGAGCCACGACGAGCGGACGAAGAGGATGGCCGTCCGGAAGCAGCCCGCGAGGACGGCACGTCGAGGACGACAGTAGGATGTGCTACGTGCTGTTGTGAACTATATCTTCATAAGTATCGAATTGTGAACCCTATGTCATTTCGAACAATCTTTGTAATGCGACTTGTTGTTTGAATTTACTTGCTACGATGTAGACTACATCTTCTGAGATTGCTGTTAGCGTATGTAATATGGTATGTGTATATGTACGGAGTAGTACTCCGACTATACACGTACACCTCATGTACTGCCACGTAGGGGGCTTTTCCCTACTCTATATAACACGCAACCGATGGCCCGAAAGGGTTATGCATCGTTACACCAAAACCAACATGGTATCAGAGCAGGTCTCTTCCCTCTAGCTGCCAAAACCCTAAAACAAAACCTCCGCCGCCGCACCTCGTTGCATCTGCCAAAGAGTCAAGGCAGAACATCAACGACCCGCAGGATTGTTGCAACCCCTACAGATTCCCGAATGGAAGTGGGATTCCGTAGGAATGGACTTCATCACCGGACTGCCCAAATCTAGTAAAGGAAATGATTCTATTTGGGTAGTGGTCGACAGGTTGACCAAAGTCGCCCACTTCATCCCCGTCAAGACCACCTATCAAGGACCAAGACTCGCAGAGTTATATATCTCACGGATAGTCAGCCTGCACGGAACACCGAAGTCGATAGTATCCGATAGAGGATCCCAATTCACCTCCAGATTCTGGCAGAAGGTACATGAAGGACTCGGAACCCGGCTGAATTTCAGCACAACCTATCACCCGCAGACGGATGGACAGACTGAACGAGTCAACCGGATACTGGAAGATATGTTGAGAGCATGTGTGCTAGAGTATGGATCCAAGTGGGAAGACTGCTTGCCGTACGCAGAATTCTCGTACAACAACAGCTATCAAGCCAGTTTGCAAATGGCCCCCTTTGAAGCACTGTACGGAAGGAAGTGCCGTACCCCTCTGAATTGGTCAGAAGTCAGAGAGAGTCAAGTCTTTGGACCAGATGTTCTCCGAGAAGCTGAAGAGAAGGTTCACAAGATCCGTGAGTACCTCAAGACAGCCCAATCAAGACAAAAGAGCTACGCCGACAAGAGACGCCGAGAGATGACCTTCGAGATCGGAGATTTCATATATCTCAAAGTGCCCCCCCTTAAAGGAATGCAGAGATTCCAGCTTAGAGGAAAGCTTGCACCCCGATATGTCGGACCCTTCAAAGTCCTGAGTCGCCGAGGAGAAGTGTCCTATCAACTGGAATTACCGGAAGAAATGTCAGCGGTGCACAATGTGTTTCACATCTCGTTACTCCGGAAGCGCTTAGAGGTACCTGAGAAGACCGAGGTTTTCAAGAACATCGATCATCGAGCTGTGGATATCAACTCAGATTTGACATATCGCGAAGTACCTATTCGCATCTTGGAGGAAGCTTTCAGAACCACCCGCACCAGGAGTATCAAGTTTCTGAAGATCCAATGGAGTAATCACACCGAAGAAGAAGCCACTTGGGAGAGGGAAGACTTCATGAAGACTGAGTACCCAGATCTCTTTAGTACCTAGTTTTCTTTAAGATCTCGGGACGAGATCTTTTGTAAGGGGGAAGGGTTTGTAACATCCCAAGTTTCAACAATAATAAATAAAGAGAGTGAATTTCAATTACTCAAAATTTGCAACAAACAAAAACTTTTTCTATGCATATAGTGTCACATATAGTTTCATGCATATATGTGCTTTTCTCTTGTGCAATTGCCATGATGAGTGTTGATATGTTGATCACTTGCTCTTAAACCCTAATACATGATCATAACACCTCTTTTGGAGAAAAATAAAAGAAATACAAAATTGGGCCAAATACCCTCACATACACATAGGGCCAATTTTGCAAATCATCACCAAAGGCCACCATTGCTTGATCTTTGGATTCTAAAATACTTTTATAACTTAAACAAACCCAAATGCATCAAAGAAACCAGAATCAAATCAAAATTTATCTCAAAACCATCTCACATATGATCATCGTCATATGTGCATTTTTAACATGATCCTCACTTTACCCCTCTGGTTTTATTCTTTCCTAATCTAAACTTGGTCAACCATTGACACCTCATCCAAGACCATGTCAAATTCAACAACTTTGATGTTGACCACCATGGCTAACTTTGACCGGGTTGACCAATAGAGATTTGACAAGTGGTGACTTTGAATCAAAGTGAAGATGACCCCATTTTGAAATTTTTGCAAAACACCTCCAAATTGAACACCACCACCACCAATCTCTCACATTAATTATATGTTGGAGACTCACCAAAAAGAATTCCAAAATTCCTCAAAATTGTTCTTGCGGCCATTTCTCCGAACACCTTGCAGGCAACTTTCCAGAATTTGGTTACAACCTATTACACACTGGTTTCTTGCCTAAACCACTTTTAACTTGTGATCATTAGCTCCTCCTGCATCCCCTGCATCAATCTTAGTTCTTGCCCTCTTCGTTTAAAGTGGAAAAGTGGAGAGAAAAGCACCACCCCGTACCATGCCGGCCACCTTGGGTCACCCTCTCTCTGGCCTCCCTCTCTCAGCACCACCATGTCCCAGAGCATCTACTCATCACCACGATCATGCCAGTGCACAGCCCGATCTCGCCACGGCACGACATTTGCCAGAACGCACGCGTCCAAAACCATGCCAGTGCATGCCAGCCGACGCGGTGAGCGCGCTCTGGACGCGCCAGTACGTCGCACGCTCGAGCACCCTCGCCCTCCCCTGCAAAGGCTACGCCTGCGTCGAGCATCTCCTCGCCACCCTCTACCGCGTAGACACCCTCGAATGCCTGCGCCTGCACCGTCGCCGTCGTCCTCGTCTGAGCAACGCCGCGGGTACCGTGGCATGATGAGCACGCGCCCGATCGATCCCATCCTCTTTTCTCTGCGCTCGCTGCACCTTGAGCATCGCCAGGACGACGCCTACACATAGCCGTCCTCGCCTTGCCCCTTCGAGCACCGTAGACGCCGCGCCATGGACGCTCCTTCGCAGCACCCGCCGGCCACCTCCCCCGCTATAAATAGAGACGTCCCGAGCTCCAACTCTTCACACCAACTCGTTCTCCTCCCATCCTTGCTTCTTCTCCACCAGTCAATTTGACACCACCTCGTCGGAGCACCACCAATTGCAAGACGAAGCCCGCCGGAGCCCGCAGATCGCCGCCGGTAACGAGGAATACTTGGAGGAAGGAAGCTACTCTCAAGAGGAGGAGGAAAACTTTGACTCCTATCCCCACCAAGGCAAGCTAAACTCTTGCTAACCACCATGATGCAAAGCTCTACAAGAGCAAGGCACCATCACCCCTTTAATTTTATGTATTACCTATCCCAGGTTTTTACCTTGCAAGTATTTTTGCTTATTTACTTCAAAGTACTTTTTGATTTATGATTCACTTGGTATAGAGTAGAACAAGATTTAAGGTTAGCTTAGAACAAATCAAAGCTAGATAGCACCCCTCATGAAATAGTTGCTAGTGCTAATCAAATAAAATTTGACTACTCTAGATGGGAACATGTGACTTTGAAATGAATTTGAAACCTTGGAATGATGAGTCATTCCATTGAATGATTTTTGAAGGAGAATATGACCAAGAGAATATGGTGATTTTTGATATAAAACTGATATTGGTTTGAATGCGATACCCTTTCAATTATACAAGTACCCCCACAATACCTGATTATGGGTAGGGCTTAACTAGAAACTTATGTATTTTAGTATGGGTTCCCTCTAAACAAGCATCATAGGGGTTACGCCGAGGCTGCCTCCGTATATGGGACATGATGTGAATATGAGGTGAATGTACGACCCAAGCCCTGTGCAGTTCCCGGGTTAACAGTTGGTTTTCACCTAGGAGGCCAAGCTCATGGGGAGAGGTGCCTATACTAGGGTATATAAGTGAAAGGTTAAGGTTGATGATCCGCGTATCGAGTTACGATGATTCGGGGTTATCCTCGACGGATGTAATCAAAAGTTGTGGCACAAGAGTACAACCTCTGCAGAGTGTTAAATCTATTCGAATAGCCGTGTCCACGGTTATGGACGATTGGAAAGGCCATACTATTTCCGTTATCAGAATTTTTGATCTTAAAAAGGAATGATGAATTGAAAGGTGATTTGACTTGAATCACAAATGATTTGTGGGAATGACACTAATGTTCCCACTTGAGTTAGTCTATCAACTGAGGAGTCTTTACTAAATGTTTGATGAACTAAAACTTGGCTTTATGCAAATAAACCTAGAGCTTAGCACCCCTTACTACACTCAATAAGTAATTACCTTAGTATTAGTTTGCGAGTACTTTAAAGTACTCATGGCTTTGCCCTGGCTATTCAAATGCCAGACTTTGAAGAGGAGCAACGATGATCGGGATGACGGACAACGGGACGTCTATGATAACTAGGATCGTCTTCTAACGTCAAGCGTTGCTCGTGGAATAGATAGTCCACTACTACCTCGCTTCCGCTACTTATTTGTGATGGTGAACAATCTATTTGTGTAATATTGGATCATGTGATCCATTGTTGTAAGACAAGTATGTGTTGTAATAAAGGATGACTCTGAACTACTTACTATTATTTCTCGCAAAAACAATCTTCCTGGGATTACGATGTATGATATAATAGGCATCTGGACTTAAAAATCCGGGTGTTGACAAGATGGTATCAGAGCCATTGTTTGACCTTAGGAGACCCTAATTAGAATGGACGTTTGACAAACTTAGTTTCAAATATAATGAATTGAATAGTTATGAAAAATACAATCATACCCTTACCTTTGAGATCTTTTCAACTAGCAAATTCATGCTCTTATTTATAAGTTACTTAAAATTTTGAACACTTGCACTTCTCTAACTTGCTCATCAATCCCTCTACAGATGGAGCCTATCATCCCGATGGAGCCTTTCATCCAAACCCAAGTGTACGAGCTGGCGAACGGTGGAGATCTGATCTTTGAAAGGGACCTGTTTGCCCTCTCAGAGTTTCTCGGACGCTCACCGCCTGTGTTCTACGGGGGTCAGGTCGCTGACCAGCCCGGGGGACAGCTTCAATGGGTCATCATGGCCAACCTCCCCGGGAAGCCGGAGTCACCCATGTTCCGCCAGATCCAGTTCTCTCTCAGGGAGAACAACTGGCTTGACGGACTCGGCACGCGCTCGCGGAGAGGCCCTCGCTCGTCTGTGCGGGCAGAACTCGGTGGCTATTGAAGGGGAGCGCTTTGCACACTTTGCAAGGCACACCTCTCTTGGGCTACCCATCAGCCTGCCATTCCACCCCGTGCTGAGGCACCACATGGATCATCTCGACTTCTTGTTGTTTGAGACTCGCGCCGAGCTGGACAATTCCCGCTCATTCGCCAACCACACCTACCTCCAGCTGAATCAGCAGGCGGAGACCATCAAGGTCATCGCCAAGGAGCGTAGGACTCTCCGCCAACTGGTCTCAAAGAAGGACTACACCATCCACCGCCTCAAGGCCAAGATCGCCGCCCTGAAGGAGACCGTCACCACCCAGGCGGAGCAGCTCCAGGAGCTGGAAGGAGAAGGCGAGGGAGAAGACATCCAAGGGGATGGCTACTCCTACGTGAGCAACGACAACGACTACGAGGAAGATGAAGACCTGGACTTCCAGGATGGCCACCAGACACTCGACTGCCGGGATGGATACCACCTTCCCGATCCACATCGATGGAGAGTAGTTCCCCTATGAGCACTTGCGTAGTATGAGATGTATCGGTCCTTTGTATCACCCCCTTGTATCGTAGATTGTTGAAAGGGTTCTTCAAACCCTCCGGTTTGTTGGTTTGTAATATTTGCTACTTGAATTATTAAGTTTGTGTGTGTTATCACCAGAATTTGACCAAGGTGGAAGTGGGCCACGATCGAGATAAGCTTGAAGGTTATATATGGAGAGAATACGAAGATCGGCCTTTTATACCAAGTTGGGCTTAATTGCCCATGTATCTGTAACATATTAGATCGTATCTTAGTTTAGAGATAGAATTTTACTCGTGCACGGTTTGGTGTACGCCCACATTAGAAAGTCCGCTGGACTATAAATATGTATCTAGGGTTTATGGAATAAACAACAACTCACGTTCAACCCCAAACAAACCAATCTCGGCGCATCGCCAACTCCTTCATATCGAGGGTTTCTATCAGGTAAGCGACATGCTGCCTAGATCGCATCTTGCGATCTAGGCAGCACAAGCCCCACGTTGTTCATGCGTTGCTCGTACTGAAGCGCTTTTGATGGCGAGCAACGTAGTTATCATTAGATGTGTTAGGGTTCGCATTGTTCTTCGTTTAAGCATGCTTACGTAGTGCAACCCTTGCATATCTAGCCGCCCTCACACCTATCTCGGGTGTGGGGGCGGCACCCCGCTTGATCATTATTTAGTAGATCCGATCCGTTACGATTGCTCCTTGTTCTACAAGGATTAGTTTAATATACTGCAATAGTTAGGCCTTACAAAGGGGGAGGATCCAGGTGGCACGTAGGGTGGCGTTCGCAAGTCCTAAACAGGATGTTCCGAGGATCAACTTCATGTTGGTTTTTAGGCCTTGTTTAGGATCGGCTTACGAGCACCGTGCGTGGCCGCGAGGCCCAACCTGGAGTAGGATGATCCGATTATGCGGTGAAAACCCTAAATCGTCGTAGATCTCATTAGCTCTATCTTGATCAAGCAGGACCACCAAGTATTCGTGCACCCCGTACGAATCATGGGTGGATCGGCTCTTTGAGCCGATTCACGAGATAACCCGAGAGCCGATCGAGGCTCGTATTTAACGTTTACATGTATGCCCTGCGAGAAACTAAGCGAGGCATCCCCATCACCTTCCCGACCAGGTATAGGTCAGGTGGCACGCCCTGCACTTCGCATCGCCGCGTGTGACCAGAAGAGCATTGCGGGCCGTCGCTCGGAGGGGTCTCAGCCAGCCGCAGCTCTAGGCTCTTCCCGGCTCTACGGTGTTGACAAGGCCGCTGCCCGCCGGTGGGTTTTGGCAGTCAACAGTGTGTTTGCTTTATCATAGCAACTTTTCAAGTTTTAAACTTTGTGAAACCTTATCCAAAACAAGCCATAGAAATTTCCCTCTCGTCTCATGATCTTTATCCATGTTCAGATGGCACCCCCAACTCGCAATGCCAATCAAGATGCGATGATGCAAATTCTGCAGCTTCTGATGGCAGATCGAGAGGTTGAAAGAGCCGAGAGACAAGCCAACATCGTCGTCATGCAACAGATTGCACAGAACAATCAGGGCCACGGAAACCATGACCACCCTGGGTCAAAACTGAAGAACTTCCAGAACACCAATCCACCGGTGTTTAGCAAGACGGAGGAACCCCTTGATGCTGACGATTGGCTCCAGACTATGGAGAACAATCTTGAAGTGGCCGGAGTAGAAGAGAATGACAAGGTGCTGTTCGCCACCCACTATCTGGCAGGACCTGCACGTGCCTGGTGGACAAGTGCTCGCGCATTGAATGCGGGGCAAATGATGACTTGGGCAGATTTCAAGCTCAAGTTTAGCAAGTATCATGTGCCACCGGGTCTCATCAAGAAGATGAGGGATGAGTTCCGCGAACTGAAGCAAGGCCGTCTAACCGTGGTAGAATACCGCGACAGATTCCTCACTCTGTCAAGGTACGCCCCGGTTTAGACCGACACCAATGAGAAGAGGAAGGAGAGGTTCCTGAATGGACTGCATGATGAGATGCAGACTGTGCTGATCAACATTCCCTTTGCTGATCTAGAAGCCCTCGTTGACTCCGCCATCCAGATGGAGGCCGGGAAAAATCCATCAGGCCAATGAAAACCGCAAGCGCCGCATGATGAATCAGAGTGGGCCTAGCAACACCCACAAGTATCGCCCCAGCTCAAGTGGAGGGTTTGCCCCAAGAAACAACAAGCCCCCGATGCAGAATTCACGTCCGGGTTATCGAACCGGAGTGGAGGAAACCCCGAGCCAGGAGGCCACCACAACAACAACAACTACAACAACAACAACAACAACTTCAACCGCGCTCCACCCCGAGCCCCCAACCACAACAACAACACCTCCAACACTGCTCCGAGGACTGGGAGCAACGCTGTTCCCATCACCCCCAAGGACAAGTCCACCATCACTTGTTACGAGTGCGGAGTGGTGGGGCACTACTCCAACGAGTGCCCCAAGAGACTCGCCAAGACTGCCGCCAACACCTCTGGCCCTGCTCAGCAGCAACGCCGTGTCGCCAACGGCAAGAAGTTCACCCCCAACAACCCAAACAACCGTAGCGGCCGCCTCTTTCATATGAGTGCGGAAGAAGCTCGAGAAGCCCCGGATGTCGTGCCTGGGTATGTTCTCTCGTTAACTCAATACCTGCAAGAGTGCTTGTTTGATTCCGGAGCATCGCATTCGTTTGTTACTGAAGATTTTGCATGCACTAGTAAGATTCAACCCATCAGTTTGAAGCATGTCATGATAGTTCAAATACCTGGATCAACCACAAAAGCTAGAAAAATTTGAAAGATGTTCCTATCAGAATTCATGAAATAGAATTTTATGCAAATTTGATTGTTCTGGGAACCAAAGGTTTGGAAGTAGTACTGGGTATGGACTGGATGTCGAAACATCATGGACTGATTGATTGTGCCAAGAAGGCCATCACCATGACTAGTAGCACCGGAATATTAGTTGAGCACATATCCGAAAGACCGCCGGAAAGTTCACCTGCAACCGAGTCTATCTAAACCCACCTTGGATCAGATCAGGGTCGTCTGTCGATACCCTGATGTATTTCCTGATGATCTACCCGGTATGCCCCCAGATCGGGATATCGAGTTTATCATTGAGTTAATCCCTGGAACCGGACCTATAGCCCAGAGAGCCTATAGTATGAACCCAGCAGAGTTAGTGGAACTGAAGAAGCAACTGGATGATATGCTATTCAAAGGTCTGATTAGACCAAGTGCGTCGCCTTGGAGATCGCCAGTTTTGTTTGTGGACAAGAAGGACGGTGCCACTCGTTTATGTACGGATTACCGTAAGCTTAACGATGTCACCATCAGGAACAAGTATCCCTTGCCGAAGATAGAAGATCTGTTTGACCAACTGACCGGTGCCAAAGTATTCTCGAAGATTGATCTGAGGACTGGTTACCACCAACTGAAGATTCGTGCCACCGATATCCCCAAAACTGCCTTCACCACCAGATATGGATTGTATGAGTACAATGTCATGTCATTTGGATTGACCAACGCCCCCGCTTATTTCATGAACCTCATGAATAAGATCTTTATGAACTTCCTGGATAAGTTTGTCGTTTTCTTCATCGACGACATCCTTATCTACTCCAAATCCGAAGAAGAGCATGAGCAACATCTGGAAGTGGTCTTAGATACCCTTCGGGAGCATCAGTTGTACGCCAAGTTCAGCAAGTGTGAGTTCTGGTTGAAGGAAGTAGGATTCCTGGGACACATCTTGTCCGCAGGAGGAATTGCCGTTGACCCCTCGAAAATCAAGACCATTGAAGAATGGAAAGCCCCAACCACCCAGACTGAAGTCCGAGCATTTCTCGGATTGGCGGGATATTGCCGCCGATTCGTTGAAGGATTCTCGAGTATAGCAAGACCGATGACTCAGTTGTTGAAGAAGGACAAGAAGTTCGAATCGACGGACAAGTGTGAAGAGAGTTTCCAACAGCTCAAGAGCAGACTGACTTCGGCCCCAATACTGATCATGGCGGACATCACCAAGCCATTTGACGTGTATTGTGACGCCTCCAAGATTGGTCTTGGATGTGTGTTGATGCAAGAGGGGAAAGTGATATCTTACCTGTCAAGGCAACTGAAGCAGCATGAGCAGAACTATCCAACCCATGACTTAGAGCTAGCAGCCGTGGTTTTAGCACTGAAAGTGTGGCGTCATTACCTCATGGGTAATCGATGCGAGATCTATTCGGATCACAAGAGCTTGAAGTATATCTTCACCCAGAAGGAACTGAACATGAGGCAGAGAAGATGGTTAGAGCTGATCAAGGATTACGATATGGAAATTCACTATCACCCCGGCAAGGCCAATGTGGTAGCGGATGCTTTGAGTAGACTGCCGTGTCGCTTGAACTCCATGATCGCAGAAGAGCAACCCAGCCTGTTTCAAGAGTTTGAACAGTTTAGAATGGAGCTAGTTAGCGAAGGATTTCTAGCAAGCATTGAACTCCAACCCACCCTGATTAGTCAAATCAAGGAAGCCCAGAAGGGGAATGCTAGTATCGCTGGGATCAAGAGGCAAATAGCCGCACGAAAGGCACCGGGATTCACCGAAGATGAAGAAGGAGTGCTATGGTACAACGGACGCCTTTGTGTGCCGTCAGATTCAGAGTTGAAGCAAGTCATTCTGAAAGAGGCCCATGACACCCTTTACTCCATTCACCCCGGAGGAACCAAGATGTACCAAGATCTGAAGGAACAATTTTGGTGGCATGGAATGAAGAGAGAAATAGGAAGCTACATCGCCAAGTGTGACATCTACCAAAGAGTCAAGGCAGAACATCAACGACCCGCAGGATTGTTGCAACCCCTACAGATTCCCGAATGGAAGTGGGATTCCGTAGGAATGGACTTCATCACCGGACTGCCCAAATCTAGTAAAGGAAATGATTCTATTTGGGTAGTGGTCGACAGGTTGACCAAAGTCGCCCACTTCATCCCCGTCAAGACCACCTATCAAGGACCAAGACTCGCAGAGTTATATATCTCACGGATAGTCAGCCTGCACGGAACACCGAAGTCGATAGTATCCGATAGAGGATCCCAATTCACCTCCGGATTACGGCGGAAGGTACATGAAGGACTCGGAACCCGGCTGAATTTCAGCACAGCCTATCACCCGCAGACGGATGGACAGACTGAACGAGTCAACCAGATACTGGAAGATATGTTGAGAGCATGTGTGCTAGAGTATGAGTGGGAAGACTGCTTGACGTACGCAGAATTCTCGTACAACAACAGCTATCAAGCCAGTTTGCAAATGGCCCCCTTTGAAGCACTGTACGGAAGGAAGTGTCGTACCCCTCTGAATTGGTCAGAAGTCGGAGAGAGTCAAGTCTTTGGACCAGATGTTCTCCGAGAAGCTGAAGAGAAGGTTCACAAGATCCGCGAGTACCTCAAGACAGCCCAATCAAGACAAAAGAGCTACGCCGACAAGAGACGCCGAGAGATGACCTTCGAGATCAGAGATTTCGTATATCTCAAAGTGTCCCCCCTTAAAGGAATGCAGAGATTCCAGCTTAGAGGAAAGCTTGCACCCCGATATGTCGGACCCTTCAAAGTCCCGAGTCGGCGAGTAGAAGTGTCCTATCAACTGGAATTACCGGAAGAAATGTCAGCGGTGCACAATGTGTTTCACATCTCGTTACTCCGGAAGTGCTTAGAGGTACCTGAGAAGACCGAGGTTTTCAAGAACATCGATCATCGAGCTGTGGATATCAACTCAGATTTGACATATCGCGAAGTACCTATTCGCATCTTGGAGGAAGCTTTCAGAACCACCCGCACCAGGAGTATCAAGTTTCTGAAGATCCAATGGAGTAGTCACACCGAAGAAGAAGCCACTTGGGAGAGGGAAGACTTCATGAAGACTGAGTACCCATATCTCTTTAGTACCTAGTTTTCTTTAAGATCTCGGGACGAGATCTTTTGTAAGGTTAAGGGTTTGTAACATCCCAAGTTTCAACAATAATAAATAAAGAGAGTGAATTTCAATTACTCAAAATTTGCAACAAACAAGAACTTTTTCTATGCATATAGTGTCACATATAGTTTCATGCATATATGTGCTTTTCTCTTGTGCAATTGCCATGATTAGTGTTGATATGTTGATCACTTGCTCTTAAACCCTAATACATGATCATAACACCTCTTTTGGAGAAAAATAAAAGAAATACAAAATTGGGCCAAATACCCTCACATACACATAGGGTCAATTTTGAAAATCATCACCAAAGGCCACCATTGCTTGATCTTTGGATTCTAAAATACTTTTATAACTTAAACAAACTCAAATGCATCAAAGAAACCAGAATCAAATCAAAATTTATCTCAAAACCATCTCACATATGATCATGGTCATATGTGCACTTTTTAACATGATCCTCACTTTACCCCTCTGGTTTTATTCTTTCCTAATCTAAACTTGGTCCACCATTGACACCTCATCCAAGACCATGTCAAAGTCAACAACTTTGATGTTGACCACCATGGCTAACTTTGACCGGGTTGACCAGTAGAGATTTGACAAGTGGTGACTTTGAATCAAAGTGAAGATGACCCCATTTTGAAATTTTTGCAAAACAGCTCCAAATTGAACACCACCACCACCAATCTCTCACATTAATTATATGTTGGAGACTCACCAAAAAGAATTCCAAAATTCCTCAAAATTGTTCTTGCGGCCATTTTTCCGAACACCTTGCAGGCAACTTTCCAGAATTTGGTTACAACCTATTACACACTGGTTTCTTGCCTAAACCACTTTTAACTTGTGATCATTAGCTCTCCTGCATCCCCTGCATCAATCTTAGTCCTTGCCCTCTTCGTTTAAAGTGGAAAAGTGGAGAGAAAAGCACCACCCCGTACCATGCCGGCCACCTTGGGTCACCCTCTCTCTGGCCTCCCTCTCTCAGCACCACCATGTCCCAGAGCATCTACTCATCACCACGATCATGCCAGTGCACGGCCCGATCTCGCCACGGCACGGCATTGGCCAGAACGCGCGCGTCCAAAACCATGCCAGTGCATGCCAGCCGACGCGGTGAGCGCGCTCTGGACGCGCCAGTACGTCGCACGCTCGAGCACCCTCGCCCTCCCCTGCAAAGGCTACGCCTGCGTCGAGCATCTCCTCGCCACCCTCTACCGCGTAGACACCCTCGAATGCATGCGCCTGCACCGTCGCCATCGTCCTCGTCTGAGCAACGCCGCGGGTACCGTGGCATGATGAGCACGCGCCCGATCGATCCCATCCTCTTTTCTCTGCGCTCGCTGCACCTTGAGCATCGCCAGGACGACGCCTACACATAGCCGTCCTCGCCTTGCCTCTTCGAGCACCGTAGACGCCGCGCCATGGACGCTCCTTCGCAGCACCCGCCGGCCACCTCCCCCGCTATAAATAGAGACGTCCCGAGCTCCAACTCTTCACACCAACTCGTTCTCCTCCCATCCTTGCTTCTTCTCCACCAGTCAATTTGACACCACCTCGCCGGAGCACCACCAATTGCAAGATGAAGCCCGCCGGAGCCCGCAGATCGCCGCCGACGATTGACGCTTCCCCGCGCCTCGCCACTGCTACCAGGAGCTCCAGCACCGTCGACAACGTCGCCTCGCACCTAGCAGAACCCCGCGGGAACGCCGGTAGGTCCTCCGACCCCCTAGGCTCGCCGTCACTCCGTCGGGATCTCGTCGGAGACGACGATGATCCTCGACCGCCTGATCGAGTTCTAATCCGACGATTCCCATCTCACGTACCGTTTCGCTTGGTTAATAGCCACTGACGGGTGGCCCCCACCTCGTCAGGGCGGCCCAGTGGCACCAAATGCTTGTTGGGCTGCGCAGCGTAGTTTTAATTCGTTTCAGCCCGTTTCCATTTCCCGTGCAGCCCATGAATTCAAATTTCGTTTAAATAGTTTCAGTTCAAATTCAATACTGGTGTCCACTTCTAAATTGAATAACTTTCAAACTACTGCACAAAATTTAGCCAACTTTATATCTTTGGAAAGCTAAGGAAATTATCTAGCCAATGCCACTGGTCCCATCTCCAAATTCGTGGTAGAATTAAAATGCTAAAAATAACAAGTCAGGGACTTTTGCAAATTGAAACTTAATTTAAAATTCAACCAAAATTGATTTTGAGTTGATTCCAACTATCATAAATCACAATTGATGTCCTTTAATTGTTTATGCAATAATATAGCCAAGTTGTTTGCATGATCATGTACTGGATCAAAATAATGTCTATGTAGCTATTTCTAGTGCATTTAATTTTTGGAATTTAAATCTTATAAATAGTATGAGAGCTACTCTCTCATTTAAATCTTGATCCTAAGTAATACAATAAGAGGAAATGACCTTAGGCTAAGAAATCTCTGATTGTTATTACTTAGAGATTTTAAACCACTTAAATGTTAGTTTTAAATTGTATGAGGTGTAGCACCTCATTTAAATTATTACTCCCTCATAATAGGTACTCCCTCCGATTCATATTAATTGACTTCAATATGGATGTATCTAGAACTGAAATGTGTCTAGATACATCCATATTAGAGTCAATTAATATGAACCGGAGGGAGTATGAAATGTTGACCTTGGTCAACTTATATTTCATACCTTATTATTATTTGTGGAGATTAAATCTTTATAGGATTAATGAGAGGAAATTATTTTCTCCAAAGACTTAAATAGCAAATCAAATAAATACTTATAATGAGAGGAAATTATTTTTCTCTTAAATAAGAACAAACCAAGTAATCCACCAAGCCATGATTGATGTGATGTTAGAATTAGTTGAGTGAACCCTTTTGTGTGTTTTAGTCTAGCATGCAAGTATTTGTGTGGTGATTGTGTACCTCGTATTCGTATATAGACGCTAATAACGAGGAATACTTGGAGGAGGGAAGCTACTCTCAAGAGGAGGAGGAAAACTTTGACTCCTATCCCCACCAAGGCAAGCTAAACTCTTGCTAACCACCATGATGCAAAGCTCTACAAGAGCAAGGCACCATCACCCCTTTAATTTTATGTATTACCTATCCCAGTGTTTTTACCTTGCAAGTATTTTTGCTTATTTACTTCAAAGTACTTTTTGATTTATGATTCACTTGGTATAGAGTAGAACAAGATTTAAGGTTAGCTTAGAACAAATCAAAGCTAGATAGCACCCCTCATGAAATAGTTGCTAGTGCTAATCAAATAAAATTTGACTACTCTAGATGGGAACATGTGACTTTGAAATGAATTTGAAACCTTGGAATGATGAGTCATTCCATTGAATGATTTTTGAAGGAGAATATGACCAAGAGAAGATGGTGATTTTTGATATAAAACTGATATTGGTTTGAATGCGATACCCTTTCAATTATACAAGTACCCCCACAATACCTGATTATGGGTAGGGCTTAACTAGAAACTTGTGTATTTTAGTATGGGTTCCCTCTAAACAAGCATCATAGGGGTTACGCCGAGGCTGCCTCCGTTTATGGGACATGATGTGAATATGAGGTGAATGTACGACCCAAGCCCTGTGCAGTTCCCGGGTGAACAGTTGGTTTTCACCGGGATGCCAAGCTCATGGGGAGAGGTGCCTATACTAGGGTATATAAGTGAAAGGTTAAGGTTGATGATCCGCGTACTGACTTACGATGATTTGGGGTTATCCTCGACGGATGTAATCAAAAGTTGTGGCACAAGAGTACAACCTCTGCAGAGTGTTAAATCTATTCGAATAGTCGTGTCCACGGTTATGGACGATTGAAAAGGCCATACTATTTCCGTTATCAGAATTTTTGATCTTAAAAAGGAATGATGAATTGAAAGGTGATTTGACTTGAATCACAAATGATTTGTGGGAATGACACTAATGTTCCCACTTGAGTTAGTCTATCAACTGAGGAGTCTTTACTAAATGTTTGATGAACTAAAACTTGGCTTTATGCAAATAAACCTAGAGCTTAGCACCCCTTACTACACTCAATAAGTAATTACCTTAGTATTAGTTTGCGAGTACTTTAAAGTACTCATGGCTTTGCCCTGGCTATTCAAATGCCAGACTTTGAAGAGGAGCAACAGTATCAGGATGACGGACAACAGGACGTCTATGATAACTAGGATCGTCTTCTAACGTCAAGCGTTGCCTGTGGAATAGATAGTCCACTACTACCTCGCTTCCACTACTTATTTGTGATGTTGAACAATCTATTTGTGTAATATTGGATCATGTGATCCATTGTTGTAAGACAAGTATGTGTTGTAATAAAGGATGACTCTGAACTACTTACTATTATGTCTCGCAAAAACAATCTTCCTGGGATTGCGATGTATGATATAATAGGCATCTGGACTTAAAAATCCGGGTGTTGACATGCCGCTCACACCAAAACCAAACACCAAAATCGCTGCTGATGTGTCTCTGCCGTCGTTCTCGTTTCCGATCTGATGGCCTCCTCTACGTCCATGTCCGCTACCGCTCTCGCTGCTGCGCTTGGGACACCTCCTTCCCAGCCGCTTACGCGTGAAAACGCGCTCGTATGGAAGGCCCTGGTGATTCCCGCGCTGCGCGGCGCCCGTGTCCTCGATCTGGTTGAGGGTAAGGACAAGGCACCTGCTGAGTCCGTCTCCACCGAGGATGCCAACAACAAGCCGGTCACCGTCGTCAATCCTGACTACGAGGCGTGGATCTCCCGTGATCAGCAAGTTCTGCGCTGGCTTCTCAATGCGCTGTCGCCCGATGTGCTCGCTCACGTCGTCGGCCTCGATTCCTCATCCGCCGTTTGGGCAGCCCTCAACGCCCACGTCTCTGGCCAGTCCAAAACTAGGGTCCAACAGCTTCGCTCGGTCCTCAACGACACACGCAAAGGTGATCTGTGCGCGGAAAAATATGTTGCCAAGATGAAGTGTATTGCTGCTGAGCTTGCCGCGGTGGGAAAATCTCTCGATGAAGATGAGCTCGTCTTCTACATCTTGCAAGGCCTCGGGAGTCACTACAACAACCTCTGTACTGCTGTTAATGCCAATCCCAACACCACCCTCGCCGAACTTCTCACTCAAATACAAGCATTCGACCGGCAGCACAAAACCGATGAGCCGGGGTTTACCTCCTCCGCCAACATGGCTCGCCGCGACAATCGCCCCCGCCATGATGATCGCCGTCCACGCCAGGAGGAGCGCCAGGAGGACCGCCCCCGCTACGACGACCGGCATCCCCGCCAGGATGACCGGCCTCGCTATGATGATCGGCGACGCCAAGATCGTCCACGCCAGGAGTACCGCGACGATCGCCCTCGTCGCTATGATGATGATCGTCGCCGCCGCGATGATGGTGGTCGCCGCCGTGACCGTCGCCCCACTCCCTACGTCAACGTCACCTACCAGATATGTGACATTCATGGGCATCCTGCTCGTGACTGCTGGTGGCGCAACGAAGATGATCGCTCTAACCGCGCTGACCGCGGTGATCGTGATAACAAAGGTGCAAATTTTGTTGCTGCTCATGGAGTTGACACCAACTGGTACTATGACACGGGGGCTACTGAGCATCTCACGGGTCAGCTAAACAAGCTTACCACCTATGATCCATATCCAGGAGAAGACCGTGTGCGCACCGCAGACGGCACAGGTATGCGCATTAGTCATATTGGTCACTCAGTTTTAAGCACTTCTCATAATTCTTTCAGCCTTACTGATATCTTACATGTTCCTAATGCCACTAAAAATCTCTTATCCGTACATCGATTTACTCTTGATAATCATGTC
This sequence comes from Lolium rigidum, assembly GCF_022539505.1. NCBI lineage: Eukaryota > Viridiplantae > Streptophyta > Magnoliopsida > Poales > Poaceae > Lolium > Lolium rigidum. The sequence goes on from NC_061511.1 coordinate 123,827,304, forward strand.
TTTATTGAGTTTCATCCTTTTCATTTTTTGATAAAGGACCAAGCAACACGCCGAATTCTGTTTAGAGGCCCGTGCTATGGAGGCCTCTATCCCCTGATGCCCGTCACCTCCGCGGTCTCCAAGCATGCCTTCATCACAATAAAGCCGTCCTCCTCCACGTGGCATCGCCGTATAGGACATCCTTCTTCATTTGTCGTTCAGCAAGTTCTTAGAAGAAATAAAATAGACTACACCCCAGAAAGTACCCCTTATGTATGTGACTCTTGTCAACTTCCCAAGAGCCACCAGTTGCCATACCCCATCTCTACCAGTCGATCCACTGTTCCTTTGGAACAGGTCTTTTCTGATGTATGGGGACCAGCACCTCTTTCTGTTGGGAAACATGAGTACTATGTAAGTTTCATTGATGATTTTAGCAAATTTACTTGGATCTATTTGCTTAAAAGCGCTCCGATGTTTATCAAGCCTTTCTCAATTTTCAGCAATATGTTGAGCGTAAGTTTGATAGGAAAATTGTAACTATGCAAACTGACTGGGGGGTGAGTATGAAAAGCTAAATTCCTTCTTTCAAAAGGCTGGCATTACACATCATGTTTCATGTCCCCATGCTCACCAACAAAATGGCTCTGCTGAACGCAAACACCGTCATATAGTTGAAGTTGGTCTTGCCTTGCTTGCACATGCATCCATGCCTCTTAAATATTGGGACGAAGCTTTTCTCACTGCCACTTTTCTCATTAACTTGCTCCCTAGCAAAGTTATTGATTTTCAGTCTCCAGCTGAGCGCCTTCTTCATGTTATGCCCAACTATGATGCACTTCGTATTTTTGGTTGTGCCTGTTGGCCCAACCTTCGTCCCTATAACAAACGCAAGCTCGCTTTTCGCTCACAACGGTGTGTTTTTCTTGGCTATAGTCCCATGCATAAAGGAGTTAAATGTCTTGATGTATCCACAGGACGTGTCTACATATCTCGTGATCTTGTTTTCGATGAAAACGTCTTTCCCTTTCAAGTTCTCCATCCCAATGCCGGTGCTCTACTCAAACGAGAAATCCTCCTTTTACCCACACATACTTCTCATGAGAGTGCCTCTATAACTGATGATCATATGACTACTATTGTGCCTGTCACGGTTCCTCTCTATGATGCTCCACAGGATCCTACAGATGCTGGTGAAACTGCTCCAAACAATGCCCCCATGCCGTCGCACTCTCCTCCTGAAGCTCCTACTGACGATGGTTCGAATTTGGCCTCTAGCGCCGACTCTGCTGACACCTCTGTCAACGTCGATCCCGAGGAGGATCCTCCCGCGTCGCCATCGTCAGGCTCCCGCGCCGCGTCGCCAGCTTCCGAGGAAGATTCGGCCGCGCTGGAGCAGCCCAGCCCCGCCACGTCACTATCCTCCCATGCGCATGGCCGTGGCGTCTCGTCTTCCCCACCGTCCACGTCCGTCAATGATGCAAGCAGTGCTCCTGCTGGTGCATCAACAGTACAGCCGGCTGCTGCTGCTGCCCCTCCTCCTCCTCGACCTCGCACACGTCTGCAACAAGGTATTCGAAGGGTTATGCATCGTTACACCAAAACCAACAATTGCTACTTGTTGTGTATGTTCTGAGATTGCTACTTGTTGTGTCCAATGAAAACTGTTGGAGTTTGGTAGGATTTTTCATGTTTTTAACACAAGTCAACGTGTGGCGCCCTCCACAGTGGCGCCACACTGCACCGTGTGGCGCCCACGGCATCGGCGCCACACATGCCAACTTATATCAAGTATTGGGTCGAAAACATCCAGGGGCTCCGGACGATAAGTCCTTAGCCGTTTTGGCGAGGCTCTATGTGTGGCGCCCGTGGCATCGGCACCACACTGTGATGTGTGGCGCCCGTGGCATTGGCGCCACACGTAGAGCCTCGCCAAAACGGCTAAGTCCCAGACGAATTGTCTCGGCAATTACAAGTGCATGTGTGGCGCCCCTGCCACGTCGGATCGGCTCATCAGCTCAGCGTCGACGGGCCACGTCGGATGGGTTTGTGGCGCCGGCAGGAGGGACGCTACACTGGTATGTGTGGCGCCAATGAGAGGGACGCCACACAAAAGGGTTAGATTGGTGAAATAGTTTCGCCGGAGGATCAGTCTGTGATTTTCTTTCACTTTTGGTTATTTTTGTGCAAATCGCCATGGAGAGACGAAGAAGCAGCTCATTGTCCGGGGGGTCATGGCCTGCGCCACGTAAACAGTGAGAACCAAAGGAGTATATTGGCATCTTAATTTGGTGCGTGTGTGCAGTCATCAATGGCGAGATACAGCGTAGTAGACATGTACTGCTGCGGCTACATCATTCATGGAGTTTCCTTGACAGCACTAGACTGGTGCGTACCGGGCGCCGGTAGCCCGGTACAACTCCAATTCACTGCTCCATTTGCTGCACTGTCGGCCTGACTGCTTGTGTGGGAGTATGTATGTATGCGCACAGATCAATCATCTCCTCTCCTGCTCCAGTGGTATCTGTGTGAGAGCGTCTGCCTTGAGGACCGAGAAGCGAGAATGCTGTTGCCAGGGAAGAATCATTTGTGTGGGTTTCTGTGTGTGATGGGACTTTTGCCGGGGGCGTCTGCTGCGTCAAGTCGCTGCTAATGGAAGAAAATCCTATACGACCCTGGGTCGTACGCTCCTTGGCTGGATCAAGTCGTGCGTTTGACACCTGGTAAAAACGAATCTGAAAATCTGTGGTCACTTCCCCAGTTCCTAGTTACCAAATCTCTTTTCTCACGTCGAGCAAACCAAACCCGAACTGTTCGCCTCATGTGATTCATCAATTTTTCAAATCTTGTGCATTTGTCTCACTGTGATATTCACAGACCAGCGAGAGATAAGACTCTAAACTCCAGTAGTATAGTTCATTGGGAAGGACCAGTATTGACAAGAAAAGAGCAGGGACAACATGAGTAGATTGACCACGGCTGGCTGGATAAGCAGTCGAGGCGGTCCGTCAGCGGCGCCGCGAGCGACGGCGTCGACGAGTGTGACTAGCTGGAGCGCCGGTGGTTCCGCGTGGGACAGCGTCGAGCAAGGTAGCAGTGGCAGGAGCGACATAACGGGCAACGATGTTGCGCCGCCGGGCGCGGAGTGGCATGGCCATGGACGCCGGGGCAGAGCCGCAGTGAATCGAGCAATGGCGGATCTGTCGCAGAGCGCACAGGAGAATTGCGCCAGCGACCAGAGCTATGTTGGAGAAGGGAACAGAAATATGGATTTAGAATTTGGTAACTGGAATTGGGAATAACCGTCTAATGCTAGATTCGTTTTTGCCAGGTGTCTGATGCATGACTTGGTCCAGCCCTGGGAACGTACGACCCTGGGTCGTATAGGATTTTCTTCCGCTGCTAATGCAAGGTGCTGCGAAGATCAATTAGTCGGTCATCCACGGAGGATCAGTGAGAGCAGCAAGAGTCGGCATAGATGTTTTTGTTAGGCAAAACGTCCTATACTACCTCCGTTTCAAGGAATAAGGCATGACACGTATTTCAAGACGAACTTTGACCATAAAAATTGAGCAACAAAAGTTTGATTATATTATATGTAATTAGTATCGTTGATTCGTATTGAAAAACACTTTCTAATGATATTAATTTCATACAAATAATCTTTATCTATTTGAAGTAATTCTTGGTCAAACAAAAAGCTCGTAAAACGAGGGCGCCTATTCCTTGAAACGGAGGTAGTATTATAAGACAGAGAGTAACAGTACTAGTAGTAGTGGATAACGACGAAAAAATATATCTTGAAATATAGGAGAGCCTAATTGCAATTTGGTGAGACTCCATGTAAGACCCTCATTCTTAGAGCATCTACAGCAGATCCTCAATAACCATGTACTGAATATCCTACTAGTTGTTTTATCGTTTTGGTCTGTTTTCCTGTCCTGATACACAAGTACCGGCCCACCACCATCTGGTTGATTTCGTTACTCTATCAACTTGGCTCCACGGGATATGGCACCCTGACCGGTAAATAGCTCAGCCGCCAGCCCTGGGGGCGTCTCCTATCGCCGCCGACGAGGACCGCACGAAGTGCGCGCCTGGCATAGGGTGGAGAGCACACAACAGGCTTGTGCTCGCTGCGATGCATATTTCACTCAATTATGTGCTACGACCGCGGATGTGTAGTGCCGAGTGCCAAGCTCAACCCTACCTCGTCGACTAGCGGGCCTCTGACGAGGAGAAGGGGCTCGGAGGGGGATCTATAGGTGGTGAAGGTGGAGTGCCCAGAGGTGGAGGAAGAGGACGCCTCCGACGATGAAGAGAACGCCTCTGATGACGAGCAGGTGATGCAGCACGGCATCTCCAGCGGGCCGACGCATTTCGGACGTCCGAAATGTCCGTTTGCGTCGGCCCGCGAACATCATGCGACCCAGGGCGACCGTTTGCATCTGGGTACCTCCAGCAGTGCGGACGCATTTTTTAGCGGGACAACGTCAAACTCGCTAATGGCGTTTTACGTCCCGTTGAGGACTGTCACCGGCGATTAACTGTTCCCGCGCGACGACGATCATTCCCGCGCGTGCCCAGTACATTGGCAAGTTTCGCCGGTATTTCACGCGCGGGGGAAACGACCTGCGCGCCAACGCCGTTTCCCGTCCCGCCGTGGCTATATATGGTGGACATCGGCGGGGGCGACGGGCACACCTCACTACTAGGAAAAGGCCTAGCCGTAAGGTTGACTTCAGTGGCGCACCATGATGGCCGTGCGCCACTACTACTTAGCAGTGGCGCACCACAAAATGGTGGGCCACTGTTACAAATGTAGTAGTGGCGCACCTCGCTTGTGGTGCGCCATTACTAATTCCTGGCAGGAGGCCAGCTCCCACCCAAAACTAATAGTGGCGCACGTCTACATGGTGCGCCACTGCTACATGGCTTACTTATAGCGCATGTCTTTGTGGTGCGCCACTTGCTAGGAGGTGGCCGGGGCCCTTTAGAGATGAGGGCTTTAGCAATGGCGCACTCTGCTTGGTGCGCCACTACTAGGTATGGCGCACCGCCGACATGGTGCGCCACCGCTAAGTTGGGCGGGGCGTGGGTTTACGGGTAACAGGTGAGCAGTGGCGCACCACTTAGCGATGCGCCATTGCTATGTCACCCTAGCCAGTGGCGCACGGCTAGGTGGTGCGCCACTGCTAACCTGGGACCATTTCCTGCTTTTCACCCTCCACTCACATGTGCCACCCACTTTCCCCAAACACTCTTCCACCACCACCTCCCACCAAATCTGGATCTGGTCGTGTTGCCCCTCCTTCCCACCTCATTTTCACCTCTTCATTCACCAAAATTAAGTTGGTAAACTTAATTTTCTTCATAGGTAACTAATGGTGAAGCTTTCTTAGCTCAATACCCTACTCAATCTCAACTTTTTACCTCATCCAACACTCTAGGTCATGTGTGAACGGTTCCGATCGTCTTGCACACACGTCATGCACATATGTTATGTGCGAAGCTCGATGATATCATGTGTACGTGCGCATGCGCAAAAGCGTCACGTATATACGTGCATGTGTGTTGTATGCGAAGCCTCCGGATCCACATGTGCATGTGGTGTATATGCGAAGCCTCCACACATGTGTTGCGTGTGTTTTTGGTTGCGGGGATTTGAAATGCGATGGAGTTGCCAATATTTTGCCGAAACGTTGATTCATTTCCGTTTCGGCGAATGTTGGGCATACTACGCATATACATGTCCTATTTTTAGGGAAGGTCATGCCAAAATTTTCTTTTGGTATGCTAAGATATCCATTTTCTCTATATCCGCAGGCGACCATGGTCCGCATGATGAGCGAAGGCGTTGTGGCTAGGTTTTTGAAAGCCGCGACAGACGAGATGATTAGAAATAACCAAAAGGAGATAAGATGTCCGTGTCGAAGATGCAAGCTAACGAGCCTTATGGACCCTAAAGCCGATATGGTGCGGGACCACCTTCTCATGCGTGGTTTCATGGATGGCTATCGGTGGGAAGGCGACGAAGATGATTATGAATTTGTCCATGGGAATTCAACAAGAAGTAAGGAAGGCCGAGGTGATCGGGATGTAGAAGATCTCGGGCATGATCGGGATGTAGAAGATCCCGGAGATGATGATGACCACAATGTAGGAGATCCTGGACCTGATGATGAGGAAGATCAAGATGGAGGTCATCATGACGATCATGAAGATGAAGACGATGAACCATCGTCGATGGACTGGGTGCAGGACCCTTATCTTCAAGAGCTGCTTCTCAAGCAGACGAGTAACGCAAGAGCTGCCGCCCGAGAGAAAGCCAAGATGGATCAACTGGAGGTAGACGCTGTTACTCCATTGTATGAAGGATGCAGGCCGGAGGATACCCGCCTGAAAGTAACGCTCATGGCTCTGGAGATGAAGGTAAAGCACAAAATGACCGACACATCCTTCAACGACAACATGTCATTCGGCGGGAACGTCTTCCCAAAGGTAACACGTGTCCGACTAGTATCGAGGAGGCCAAGAAAATCGTGTGTCCTCTCGGATTTACCGCATGTGAAATACCATGTGTGCTTGAACGATTGCATCATTTATCGGAACGAGCACGCGAGTGTACCATATGTCCGGAGTGCGGCGTCGATCGGTACAAGAAGGGGAAGAAAGCTCCTCGGAAGGTGGTGTGGTACTTTCCAATCACTCCTCGTCTGCAGCGGTATTTCGCGGATCCTAAGCAAGCAAAGCTAATGCGCCGGCACGCGGAGATGAGGAAGGGAGAAGATGACGCGAGATGATCCGAAGAAAAGAAAAAGGACGAGGATGTTGAGACACCCTTCGGATGCTAGCCGGTGGAATGCGTTGGACCTCGAGTACCCAGAATTTGGGGACGATCCTAGGAACATAAGGCTGGGCGCGAGCACCGATGGAGTCAATCCGTTTGGCGACCGAGCAGCACGCATAGCACCTCGGCCCGTGTTTGTGTGGATGTACAACCTCCCCCCTGGTTGTGCATGAAGAGGAAGTACATTCAAATGAGTATGCTAATTGAAGGGCCGAAACAACCAGGGAACGACATCAATCCGTATATGGGGCTTCGAAAGAGGAGCTAGCCACGCTATGGGACACGCCTGCCAATACGTGGGACGCCGCCGCGGAAGAATATTTCCCTATGAGAGCCGCAATGCTCACGACGGTGCACGACTTTCTCGGTTACGGATATGTCGCGGGGCAGGTGGTCCACGGATTCAATGCATGCGTAAGGTGCATGGACGACACAACGTACCGCCAGCCTAGATAGAGATCCCGGGTCCTCGAAAACGGTGTTCATGGGACATCGAAGGTGGCTTCGCGAGGACGACCCATGGAGGAAACGCAAGGATCTGTTCGATGGTGAAGACGAACCCCGAAGACGGCCACGTACGAGAAGCGGCGAGCAAATAGACGAGCTATTGAAAAATTGGAAAGAGTGCCCACCGCCGGGAAAGAAGCGAAAGGCGCCGGAGCCGCTGCTTAAGGTATGGAAGACGAGGTCCGTTTTCCGGGACTTGCCGTCATCGGAAGATCCTCCGTGTGCCTCACAGCCTTGATGTCATGCACATCACGAAGAACGTGTGCGAGAGTCCGCTTGGTACCCTCCCGAACATGCCGGAGAAGACCAAAGATGGGCCGAAAGCAAGGTACGACTTGCAATCAATTGGGATCGGGGAGGAGCTTCACGCGGGACGCCCTAATAATGATGATGATGACGATGACGATGATGAGGCGGAGGACACGCAAAGTCGTCGCAAGGGAAAAAATGCCAAAAAGATTGAATATTACTGCCCCCGCGTGCTTCACTCTAAGTCGAAGGAGATCGAGCAGTTTTTCGACTGTCTCCTAGGAGTAAAACTTCCCTACGGTTACGCGGGGAAGATAAGCAGGTACCTAGACAAAGCGAAGCGAGAGGTTCAGCGGGATGAAGTCTCACGACCGTCACGTGCTGATGACGCGGATACTTCCGGTTGCAATCCGTGGGATCATGGACGCGCACGTCCGTGAAACGCTTTTGGCCTATGCAACTTTTTCGACGTCATCTCTCGGAAGTCCGTTGGCGTGAGGCAACTTAGAAGGCTACGAGGAAGAGATCGTGGTGATACGTGCGAGCTTGAGATGTACTTCCCGCCCGCTTTCTTCGACGTTATGGTGCATCTGCTGGTACATATCGTGGAGGATATCATCCAACCGGGGCCGACGTTCTCGCACAGGCATGATGCCGTTCGAAAGGATGAATGGTGTCATCAAAGGGTACGTTCGCAACGGGGCACGTCCGGACGGAAGCATAGCCAAGGGTTTTCTGACCGAAGAGTGCATCTCCTTACGCACGAGTTATCTAGAAATCGAGAACCCCGTTGGCCTGCCCGTAAACAGGCATCTCGGGAAGCTCGCCGGATGGGGTCACCGCGACGGTAGCCGCGAAATGCATGTCGACTTCAAGGGTCGAATCGCCGACTTTGAAAGAGCAAACCTAGTCGCGCTACAACACATAGACGTGGTCGATCCTTGGGTGGTAGAGCACAAAACCTTCATCGCAAAGACGTACGGTGATCGGGGCCAACAGAGGACGGACGGAGATAGAATCAAAGAGCACAACTCAACCTTCACGCGGTGGTTCAAGGACAAGATGCCGACGTACCCTATAGACGAGGATTCTTCTCGCGGAAGAAAAACTCATATTCGCCTTGTCACGGGCGCCGAACACAACCCGATGACATTTCGAGCGTACGATATCAACGGCTACACATTCTACACCGAGGAAAAGGACATGAAGAGCGATTATCGAACTCCGGGGTAACGATGGAGTCCTACACCGGTGACGTCAAGCGGAGATACTACGGAAAGATCGAGGAGATCCGGGAGCTGAGCTACGCCGGAGAGAATGTGCCGATGTTCCGTGTCAGGTGGGCCAAGAACGTCATAAAAGAAGACCGGCATTTCACCACCATGGTTATACCCGAAGCCAAATCCAAGACAGCGGGCGCAAAGGTCACCGCGAAATATGAGCCATGGGTACTAGCTTCCCAAGTGGACCAATGCTTCTTCATTACCGACCCGCAAAAGCCCAGCCGTGTTGTCGTGAGGAGAGGCAAAAGGAGCATCATCGGAATGGATGGAGCCGCCAACGAGCTAGACTTTGACCAGTACGGCGATCCGAAGATGGAAGATGACGACGACGATGATGAAGAACCATACACAACAAGAAGAAGCAGGACCACCCTACCTAAAGGCCGTCCATTCAAGAGAAGAAGTCTAGGAGTTCCGGGGCTAAATTATTCAACCGCGAGAAAGAAGGGCAAGAAGATTGTGAAAAGATAATTATATATCATTTTCTTTTTTTTGAGATCAATTATGTATCATTTTCTTGTATGAATAATGGATGTCATATTGTTAATCTACACATTGTACCGATCAAAATAGACATATAATTTATTTTTGGATATTCTACATAATTATAATTATTTATGCCTTTTATGTTGGTGTATTATGCTATTTATTATAGTATTAAATCAATTTAAAAAAAGGGAAAACAATTGGGGCCGCCAGGGTTCGAACCTGGCCGGCCAGGGTTAACCAAACAGGGGACAGATAGCTAGCCACTGCGGTACGGTGCGGATCTTGTCAATAGTACGAGCCAAGTTCTTTTTGACCCTATCCTAAAGTGCTCCTAGTGCTGATGGTGCTTGCTGCTGGTGCTCCTAGTGCTTGCTGCTACTAGTGCTTGCTACCGGTGCTGATGGTGCTTGATGTTGGTGCTCCTGGTGCTTGCTGCTGGTGCTACTAGTGCTTGCTGCTGGTGCTACTAGTGCTGATGGTGCTTGCTCGTTGGTGCCGATGGTGCTTGTTGCTCGCTTGCTCGCCGCTTGCTACTCGTCTGTCGGTCGCTAGCCGCTAGTCGCTACGCTTGATGATGCTTGCTGCTTGCTGCTTGTCTGTATCGCCCATGGTTAGCTGATGCATATGGTGTATATGAGGAACAATTGTGTATGTGCCATGGTGCTCAGCTGGTGGATTGTTTTGCATGTGTATATGGTGACATATTCTTGTGCAGGGATTGACAGAGATGCCCATTATCGCCGAAATGTTGATTCATTTCCGTTTCGGCGAAAATGGGGCACTCATATGTCCATAGATTAGCATAGGTCATGCCCAATTTTGTTAGTGGAATGGATCGTAATATGGTTCAAAAATGTAAACATGTAGGATGGCCGGTCCCGGTGGCCGGCGAGGCGGTCGAGGCCGCGGTCCTGGGCGCCCCCGCGGCCGGGGAAGGGGCCGCCGCGATGGAGCAGCAAGGGCCCCACGGTCACCGTCACCTGCATCCTCCTCGTCTTCGCATGAGGAACGCCGCTTCGAGTTCCTCCTCCGCATCGACGACGACCCACTCGGCATCAAGAGGCTACCGGACAAGTTCGCCGAGTTCGTCGACGGCGTCGAGCCGGCGCACTTGCAGCTACGGGAGGCTAGCTGCAACTTCGCCGCTGGTCCGTGGAGGTCCTGTTCGACGGGCAGGGCAAGATGTACCTGCACACGGGGTGGGACAAGTTCGCCCGTGACCTCCACCTCGAGCCCGGCTGCCAGCTCACCTTCCCGTACGAGGGGGACGGCGAGATGATCGTCAAGGTGTTCGACGACACCGCCTGCCGTGTGCACTACCCCCACACCGGCGAATCCGGCTCGGACACCGATAGTTAGAACTTAGAGTGTTGTCAACTCTATCTTCGTTGCTTCGTGTTGTTTGAATTCTATATTAAATTGTATGAAGCTACGATGTTAGGTATGATGATGTTATGTCCAAATATCAATCTCTTGTGCATCCTACCTTGCCTCGCTGACACCATCCCGGGATGTTCATATTTGTTTGGACCAACAGTGTATGAGGCCCTTGTCATTCCATTTGCTTTGGTATCTCAAAATGCCGATGATTAGAATGTTCGGTCAACCGTACACTCCGGGTGTCGCTAGTGAGCCTGGTGTGATGGCACAAATATCAATCTCTTGTGCATCCTACCTGGCCTCACTAACGCCATCCCGGGATGTTCATATTTGTTTCGACCAACAATGTATGAGGCACTTATTCCATTTTGTCATTCCATTTGCTTTGAGATTTTCAAAATGCCGATGATTAAAATGCTTGGTCACCGTACACTCGGGGCGGTGTTAGTGAGCCTCGTGTGATTGCACAAATATCAATCTCTTGTGCATCCTACCCGGCTCGCTAACTCCGTCCCGGAATGTTAATATTTGTTTCGACCAACAATGTATGAGGCATTCCATTTAGTTCATACTAGCTACTTGTTTCTTATTTGAGTTGGCACTTCTTAATTGCATTGGCCGATGATTAGAATGGTTGGTCACTTGTACACTCCGTGGTGACGTAAGTGAGCTCGGTGTGATGGCACAAATATCCATGTCTTGTGCATCCTACTCGGCCTCGCTTACGCCATCACGGAATGTTAATATTTGTTTTGACCGACAAAGTATGAGGCCCTTGTCATTCTTCCATTTGCTTTGGTATCTCAAAATGCCGATGATTAGAATGTTGGTCACCTATACACTTGGGGAGGGGTCGGTGAACCCGGTGCGATGACACAAGTATCAATCTCTTGTGCATCCTACTTGGTTTCACCGACGCCTTCTCTAAATGTTAATATTTGTTTGGACTGACAAAGTATGAGGCCCTTGTCATTCTTCCATTTGCTTTGGTATCTCAAAATGCCGATGATTAGAATGTTGGTCACCTATACACTTGGGGGAGGGGTAAGTGAACCTGGTGCGATGACACAAGTATCAATCTCTTGTGCATCCTACTTGGTTTCACTTACTCCGTCCCTAAATGTTAATATTTGTTCCGACCAACAATGTATGAGGCATGCCTTTTAGTTCATGCTACTTGGATCGTTTTTGAGTTTGCTCTTATTCGTTGCAAACATCTATGAGCGTGCACTAATGTTTCTTTGGGTTGTGCATATGTACGCAGATATGACGTGGTATGTCGTGTACAAGGGCAAGGTTCCCGGAGTCTACAACGACCGGGAGGAGTGTCGGAGACGAGGTTCACCGTTTTAGCGGTAACAGCTACAAAGGGTACACCACTAGAGCGGAGGCCGAAGACGGATACGCACGCTATCCGGCGGGAGAGAGGACGGAGCGGAGGAGGAACCGGATGAAGACCACTTTCATCGGGACGGTGCTAGTAGTGACTCTAGCTCTCTTCTATGTGATGCTAGTTTAGATGATCGACCTTGTGTAACCACTAGCTCATTTGTGACTTGTAACACCGTAACGGTTATCTAATATTTGAAATCTTGTGAATCATGGAGGCTAATGTGAAGGACTATGTATTGGTATACTGTGCTAGCTGCTTATATGTGTTATATATACTGTATTTGTGTTGTTATAGTGTGATATACAACCTGTACAAATACACTGCCGAGAATACAAAAAATAAAAACGAAATACTAGCGGTGGCGCACTAGAGGACCATCGGTGGCGCATGACCCGTAAGTAGAAGTGGCGCACTAGTCTAGACTTGTGGCGCACTACCCTCCGATCCCCTTTCGAAAGTAGCAGTAGCGCACCGGAACGCCATAACGAGTGGCGCACCCCGAGAGGTAGCAGTGGCGCACCGACACCATAGAGTTGTGGCGCACTACTGCAGAACAACGATGGCGCACCCCTTTGGGGTAATAGTGGCGCATCACCGGACTTGTCAATGGCGCACCACGTAGTGCGCCATCGTTACTTAGGGTAGTAGTGGCGCACCACTAGTGCGCCACTACTAAAACTTAGCAGTGGCGTGATAACAGTGGCGCACCACTAGTGCGCCACTGATGGGTAAAAGTGGTGCGCCACTGATTGCCCTTTTCCTAGTAGTGCCTCAAGCTAATCCATCCATCGCCGGGCAGAACCTTAGTTGGGAGCACGTTGTTCAGATGTGCTACCACCTCCACTCGGAGGAGGAGGAGGAGGTAGTCGCCGCCGGCGTTGAGGCCCAGCAGCTGGACCTGGAGGTGGCGGCGGAGGAGGTTGCGGAGGCGGTGGCGGAGCCGGCAGAGCGCGCGGAAGGGCGCCTCACGGCGACCAGGGCGGAGATCGCCAACGCCATGGCCGAGCTCGCCGACGCCAGGGCGGAGCTCGCGGAGGCGCGGACGGCCATGGCGGCCCCTCCAGCGGACGCCGTCATCCATGACATCGCGGACGACGACCCCCCCCCTCCCCGTGCCCGGCCGCTTCGAGTGCGCCGGCGACCAGTTCGTTCTAGTCGCGTCCTTTGAGTCCCTGGCTGGGGACGCCCAGCGCCGTCAGGCTTGGTTGGCGGAGGAGGAAGCCCACAACTATGCGATCGCCATGGCTCGGGGGTTAATATGCTCCGACCTGGACTCGCTCCAGTGTAGGGGCCCTTCTCCCGCGCGGGTCGAGCAGGAGAACCGGGAGCTGGCGGTCGCCATCGCCGCCAGGGACGAAGCGGTGTCGGAGGCGGCTAGGGACAGGGCCCGCTTCGTCGCCCAGCTGGAGGGGTTGCAGGCGGCGGCCCATGCGAAGGAGGAGGCGGCGACGGCGGTGGCCCAGGCGGCGGCGGCGGAGGAGGTGGCGACCCAGGCGGCAGCCCTGTGGGACACCTCCTTGGCCGAGGCCCTCGAACACCGCAGGCGGCAAGACGAGGTATTCCATGTACGGCGTGCGCGGCGCGCGGAGTGCGCGAAGCGCTCCCTCTTCGACGACCGCGTCGGCCCTTCCGGCGGCCAGTAGTAGGCCGTGCGACTGCGAGTAACCGAGGCCGGTGTAGACCGCGCGACGGCGAGTAGGTACGGCCGTTGTCGTTTTAGGTTAACTCGACTAACCATCTCCGTAAAGATGGTCCTTTTGGCCAATCAATAGTATTGAATTTTTTTTTGTTTACCTACTCACCGGGCCCGGATGCACCCAACGCGGGCACTTTCCGCGACCGCGGAGCGTCCGCGGAGACGCAAACCTGACGCACATTTGGGCCAAGTTTGCGTCTCCGCGGACGGCCCAGTCACTTTGCGTCGCCCCACTGGAGATGGTACCAGACGCATTTTCAGTCACGCCGAACGAAAACGATCGCTAAACGTCCGTTTACGTTGGAGATGCCCGTAGGTCGGTGCGCACAGCCGCACAGAGGAGATGCGCCGCCGCGACATCGCGTGGTACAACGACAAACAGCTCGAGCGGGGCCTCCGCACCAGTGAGGTGCACGAGGCGCAGTACCTCTAGTGGCGTCGATAGACCCGCCTCCAGAACTTCGTGGACGTTTCCTCCTCCGACGAGGAGTGAACACCATCCCGATGAAACCCCCACCGTTGTTGACAGTTGACACGTCCCAGTGTCCCGCCGTCACCGACGACCACGGTTTGTGATTAAGGTTAGTAATTCTAGGATTTCACCTAATTATCTGGTTGTAATGTGAACTATATTCGGGTGATGATGAACACTCTTGCAATGGAAGATGAAAAACTCTCACGAACCCACTTTTTTCAAATTGGTAGCTCAATTTCCGGCATCAGCTCTGGCAGATAATTTTTCACACTGCAAAACATTTTTATCGAAATCCCCAAACTGGTTATTCTGTTTGCAGTTTTAGATGATGTTGTAGAGATGCTCTTGGTAGCATATGGTTTCCACGCAAAAATTCGAGGTTTCAAGTTACAGTAGGATAACGTGAGCATAGAGAACCATCACGTACTGTAGTACTAGTAGGTGCTACATAGAGAAGAACAATAACTTAAAAAAAAATGGAGAAGAATGGTTCCAAAAAAAAAATGGAGAAGAATGGTTCCAAAAAAAAAATGGAGAAGAAGTGGAGTCACATGTCTGTGGAACGAGGCCCAAGCTGGCACGTCCAAACAAGGGCCGAGGATCCTCCGGACAGCAGAACGGCCCAATGTCTCCGGTGCCGCGAAGCTTAGGACAATTTAACGTAACAAGTATCGGGACAATGTCTCAATGGTTATACCTTTAATACAAACATGGCAGTTAGCCCAATCTATTCGTTAGAGGAGAAAGGAAATGGATCGTGTGATTTTTAAAATTAATTTTGAGAAAGCTTATGATAAGATAAAATAGTCTTTTCTTCAACAAGCCATGCATATATGAAAGGTTTTGATCCTACATGGAGTAAATTCATAGATCAATTCGTTAGAGGAGGAAGTGTGGGGATCAAGGTCAATGATGATATTGGTCATTATTTTCAGACCAGAAAAGGTCTCGACAGGGTGATCCATTTTCACACATGTTATTTAACATTATTGCAAATATGCTGGCCATCCTAATTGCAAGAGCAAAGGAAGATGGCCAGATGGAAGTCTAATACCTTATTATCTTGTTGAGGGAGGGATTTCGATTCTGCAATATGTCGATGATATCATCCTCTTCTTGGAACATGATATTGAGAAAGCTGTTAATATGAAACTAATATTACGATTCTTTGAAGAATTGTCAGGTTTAAAAATAAACTACCATAAGAGCGAGATTTTTTGTTTTCGTAGGGCTAAGGACGAAGAGGAACAATATAAACAGTTGTTTGGTTGTGAATCTGGTTCTTTGCCGTTTAGATATTTGGGTATACCAATTCATTACAGAAAACTCAAAAACTCTGAATGGAATCCTGTTGAAAGTCGTTTTGAAGGAAAACTTGGATGCTGGGCTGGAAAGATGTTATCATATGGGGATCACCTTGTATTGATTAACTCTGTTCTTACTAGTTTACCTATGTTCATGTTATCATTTTTTGACATACCTAATGGGGTTAGGAAGAGATTAGACTTCTTCCGATCACGCTTCTTCTGGCAATCAGGGAACTTTCCAATCAAGTCTATGTATTCTCATATGTTAGATGGCCATACAACATATCTCCGTAAATATTTATGGAAACTTAAAATCCCACTTAAAATTAAGATCTTCATGTGATTCCTTAGCAAAAAAGTACTTTTGACATAACCTTGCAAAACGGAATTGGAATGGAAATACAAAATGTTGCTTCTGTGACACTGAGGAATCAATTGTTTATTTCATGTCCTTTTGCTAGACTTGTGTGGCGAGTAGTGTTTGCTGCATACAATATTCCACCTCCATCCAATATCATAAATATATTTCGGAATTGGCTTAATGGAGCGGATAAAACAGATAAAGCTAGGATTCACATTGGTGTTTCAGTTTTATGTTGGTCCATATGGAATTGCAGGAATGATATTGTTTTTAACAAAAAAGATTCTACTATTTTTTTGCAGGTTATTCGCACTATGGTCCACTGGATCCAGCTTTGGCGCTTCTTACTCCTGGAGGACCAGCGGGAGTGCATGGTTTCTGGATGCAACCTCCTTCAAATGGTTACCCATGATATTTTCTACCATGCTACTTGGCGGCCTATTAAGAGATTGGAAGATGCTTAGACTGCTTAGCATGCTTCTTATTTTTAGATGGTTGATTTTTGTAGCAACCCTCGTTGATCCATGAACTGTAACTCCTGAATATTCACTTTTTTTTAATAAAAGGCTTTGTGCATCAACCGATGCAGAGGCCGTGGATATACCCATTTTGAAAGAAAAAAAGTTAGCCCAATCTATTACTCCCTCCGTCTATAAAAGATATCAAAAGTTAAAATAAATTTTAATTTTAATAAATTTATAACATTCTTTTATGGATAGAGATGGTAGATGTAACTGCATCATCATATACTGTATATGGAAATGATTGAGACTATATAAAATAGGGTGATCAGTCCTGGAGTAGTGGATGTTACCATCTAGTATGATTTTATCAAAATCCAGTTTAAACATGTACCTAGAAAAACGAATAATATAGCTTTATTTTAGGGACCACCCCTGTTTAATTAACTCATAACAAAGTTGGTACAATCAGCCTAGAGGCTGTGAGTAAGAAAAGCTGGACTAACTTCTAACCAATCGTTATCTAAGAAATTATCAGATGCAAGCCTTGCACACTCATGAGCAATAGTGTTGGCCCAACGACCAACAAAACAAAACAAAAAAGGACTCAAAAGATGATATGAGCTCATCGACCTCACTAAACACATGAGTAATCACACAACGCTGATTGTATCTCCCCTTCCACAGCTTCACCAGTTCTTCACAATCCGTCTCACAAATGATCCGACTATAATCTTGTTGAATGGCAAAAAGGATAGCATCTCAGAAAGCCAGTGCCTCAACCGATAGGGGGTCTGAAATGTCATTGTAAACACGACACCATGCACCTCTAAATCTGGTCACATCCCTTACAACTCTGCCGCCTCCCGCTATTCCTGGCTCCTCATGAATTGCGTCATCAGAGTTCAATTTGACCAACCCCGGAATTGGAACATGCCAAGTATACGGGGCCTTTCAAACTTCGCCTTTTGTTCCTTTTTCTCTCCAACATGCTCATTGTTTTCAGCTATACCATTCATTGTTTTACTATGATCATAGCCTATGACATCATGGGTCCATCGATTTCTCAAGTCCCAAATAGTTGACATAATCGAGATCCGCCTCTCTTTATCTCCCTGAATGAACATAGGATCTGATGTCTACGCACGCTTCTACTCTTGTAGACAGTGTTGGGCCTTCAAGTGCAGAGGTTTGTAGAACAACAACAAGTTTCCCTTAAGTGGATCACCCAAGGTTTATCGAACTCAGGGTGGTAGAGGTCAAAGATATCTCTCTCAAGCAACCCTGCAATTACGATACAAGAAGTTTTTGTGTTCCCAATACACCCAATACACTTGTCAGGTGTATAGGTGCACTAGTTCGGCGAAGACATAGTGAAATACAAGAAATATGGACGATTATGAGTGGTAATTGCAATCTAAAATAAAAATGGCCACATGCAAACATGTAGCAGAACTAATTGTAAACGGTGTTTCAATGCTTGGAAACAAGGCCTAGGGATCATACTCTCACTAGTGGACACTCTCAATAATGATACCATAATTGAATACATAGATATTATCACTTCACTATGCTACTCTGAACTACTCTCCGATTTGATAATAAACAAAAATTCATTGCGTAGGTCTGCATAAGCATTCCTTAAAGTTCGCATTCCCAATCTATGGACACCTCATGATGTCACTTTGAGCATACAAAGATGGTACTAACTAGACACCACAATATATAAGTATTTCTGTGAATTAAGCATAAGAAACAAACACGGTGTGCACACTGTCACCTTCACACCGTTGGACAAGGTGTCCCCGGAGATCACATAATAAAACTACTTGAGTAGACCAATAGTTGAAGAATAACATCTACTTATTCAACTAGATTACAAAGCTCATGATCACATAAAGATCATACATGGAGAGATAGATAGACCACATAGCTACCGGTAAAGCCCTCAGCCTCGGGGGAGAACTACTCACTCCTCATCGTGGGAGTCAGCAACGGCGATGGAGATGGCGGTAGGATCGATGGAGATGGCTCCGGGGGCAATTCTCCGTCCCGGTAGGGTGCCGGAATAGAGACTTTTGTCCCCTGAATCTTGTTTGCGACGGCGGCGGAGCTACGGAACTTTTCGTGGATGGAGGCCGATTCATTTAGGGTTTTTGCGTCGAAGGGATTTTATAGGCGACGGGGCAAGGTTGGTGGAGTCCAGGGTGGCCCACACCACCCCTTGGCGCGGGCCTAGGCCAGGCTGCACCAAGGCATGGTCTGGCCACCCTGCGCCTCTTCTTCGTCCCTCCTCTGGACTCTGTCTTCGTTACGGAAAAATATTGACTTCGGCTTTTGTTTCGTCCAATTCCGAGAATATTTCCTGTACAACTTTTCTAAAATACAAAACAGCAGAAAACAGGGAACTGTCACTGTGGCATTTTATCAATAGGTTAGTGCCGGAAAATGTATAAAAGTGGAACAAAGTGTAAAAAAACATATATAAATTGAGGTAAAACAAGCATGGAGCATCAAAAATTATAGATATGTTTGCAACGTATCGATATCCCCAAGCTTTACTCATGCTCGTCCTCGAGTAGGTAAGTGATAACAAAATAATTTTTGAGGTGACATGAAGCCAACACAATCTTGATCAAGTTATTATAAAAGCATTGTGAGCTAAGATCAAAGTACTCTAAACATAGGCATGATAGATATAATTTTAACAATAGAACTTAGCAACTATGTTACAACATGAGAAGTATCTTCTCATATGGAAGACAAAATGCCAGATGAAACATAAAGTATTTGCGTGGTTGTTGATGATGGATCGGCTGAACACACGTGATATGCTGGCTAGGAGGAAATGCCCAATAACTAACACCAACTGTGTGGTTTGTTTGCAGCAGCGAGAAGACCGTGATCACCTTTTCTTTAGATGCACTTTGAGTAAAAGCTGCTGGAATGTTATGGGTATCAGCTGGAACATGGATCTTCCTTTCAGTGATCGGATTGCTACAGCTTCTAGTGCTTGGAGTGGTTCGCTTTTCCTGGAATATGTCATTTTGGGTGCCTGGAATATTTGGAAACAAAGAAACAGAAAACACTTTGATAATACTGATGTCTCCATTCATTGTTGGCGTGCTCATTTTAATGTGGATTTGGAGTTGCTGAAAACTAGGGTCAAACAAGACCTTAGATCAAACATAGATTCTTTTGTAAGAGAGCTCAGGCTGTAAACTTTTTTCAGTTCGCCCTTGGGGTCCTAAATTTAGGCCCTTGTAAATATGTTGTAACTTTATCCAGTTTTTAATTTAAGAGCAGTAGGAGACTCTCCTGCTGTATGTTCCTCAAAAAAAAACATGAGAAGTATCTCAAACAAAGATCATGAATAATAGTGCACTGAAAAAAATTGTTTGTATTTTAGCATAGAGCAAACATAGAAAAGTGGTATTCAGCTTGTCCTTTATGAAGTAGCAAAACATAAATGGCAGAACACCTTTAATGTTCAAAGGGTGACTAGATACAAGTAATTTGAGAACAAGCAATATCATAATCATGAACCAATCAATAATAAATTTGGGACTATGCGCATTATACTCAGAATGACAACTATGCTCTCTTAATTGGTGCTAAAGTAAGAAGATGAAGACTCAACATAAAATAAAAGAAAGGTCTTTCGTAGAGTAAGCAAGATTAACAAATTTTATAAACCTTCCAAAAAGTATGGTTCTCATTAGCTTCGAGCTCTCATTACCCCTATCATAAGCATCTTGAATGGTTAAAGTTAATGTGAGGGCAAATATGAGTTATACGCTTGACAAATCACAAGTTGGTGAAAATCTCGTGCCCCTTGAATACGACTACCTAAACCTCATGCTACTCAACTTAGGTCACAAATAAGTTCTTGTCATTGTAAGTATACATGTATCATCTAGAACGCCAACGGGGTACCTCCTACCCCATGGTATGGAAGTACTCTTGTAGGAGAAATCCCATGCCAAAATGACAAGACAAACATGTAATAAGCATCTCAGCAATCCTTTTATTTACTATGGGTATAGCTTTTTATTGAAGATGCTTCATAGAATGCTCACTAGGGTTCGCTGCACATTTCCACCATGAATGATGCATGGCTTAGATTAGCGGTCCAGGCGTTTCCCTAACATATATACAAACTTCATGGACTTACAAGTTTCCATTTTATTTCGCACCGCTAGACATCCATAAACAAAAGAACATAACATCAACTAAATAGGAATAAGTGCAATGTTGAAAGCGTTCCCCATGAAAGCATGGTTGTGCTAACTCCCAACTCGCAATTTGCAAACATATAAACTTCATAAGATAGTCACAATGGCTCAAGTTTATTAAGTGCAAGAAAGTAAATGTGCCATCAATTTCGTGAGAGCTTTACTAACTAATTTTCTCATGACAAAATTTAATTTGGAAGATAAATAAAAACATGATGAATATACTTGGAGTATCAATAATTCTAGTAGGTAGATATGGTGGACATAATTGGCAAACTTTGGTTTTTGGTGCTTGGATGCACGAGTAGAATTCATACTCAGTACATGCGAAGGCTAGCAAAAGACTGGGAGCGACCAACTAAGAGAGCAATAATGGCCATAATCATGCATAGCGGGAAAACATAAAGTGATATTACAAGTCAAAAACTAAATGATCATAGAGGTTTTAGTTGACTGGTTTGTAGTCATAACATGGTATAAACATGTGCCAAGTCAACCCAAATAAAGCATCAAAGGAGAATACCACAATATTATGCTTTGTATGATGGAAAAAAACATGATTCTTTCAATGACACATTATGCACTCTCAGCTATTTGAGACAAGTCATGCTACAACAACAAATACTAAGCATATAATACGAATAACATCCAACATGACATGCCAAAGTCTATGCCAAAATCTAGAAAAACTTCCTTTAATTTGCATCACTATAAGCATGAAACATTTTACTCGTCTCCAACACCAATCAACTTATTTGAAATAGCTCTCAAAGATGAAAATCAATATGGACCAGAGAGCTAATCATACATAAATAAAGAATACTAATAAGCTCTGAACATAATATGAGTGAAAATACCAGAACTAAACGCAGTACTAGCAAAAGAGAACACTCACGGAACAATAAAAGTGAAAACTAGAGTGTTCTATGCAATGAAAACAGAGTGTATCTCTCTCCAAAACAAATATGCTGGGATTCAACCATATGCTACAGAAAACAAAACAATGGAAAACTAAAAACAAAAATAAATATGCTCCAAGAACAACACATACCGTATGAAGCAATAAAAATATAGCGCATAGAAAGATGACATGTTGCTTTGTTGATGAAGAGGGGATGCCTTGGGCATCCCCAAGCTTTGACTCTTGTACCTCTTGGATATTTCTTGGGGTGACATGAGAATCCCCAAGCTTGAGATTTTGTCCATTCTTCATCCCATTACATCATTCTTCTCTCCCTAGACTGGAAAACTTCCTTCATACAAAACTTCACACAATTTTTTATTAGCAGCATTAGTACAATCAAAATAACAAATTCACTTGGGTTTAGTTCTAACATATATAAAACATCTACTAAATCCTTAGCTACTGTAGAAACTTCGTTAAAAATTTCTTTCTCTCAAAAGAACTTAAAAAGAAAGAGATTAAGAGGCAAATGCAAATAGTGGCAGAAATTTGTCAAAACAAAACAGTAGGTAAAGATTGATTTTTTAGAAAATCTTCTGTTGCTGAGATCAAAAAGTGTTCAACTAACAAAAGTTAGATAATAACCTAAGGCATATTATCAAAAATTGGTAGCTCAAAATTACGTTCTGTCTGGGATTACGAATATTTATGGTGACATTACAGAATCTGTTTCGAGGCAAACAACTTCCCTAAATCTTACTTTCTTCCTATTAGAGACTATTCTTGGTACAAAAACGAAATAAAAACGATAAGGAGAGGTTATTACAGAGGTAATAACTTCCAATAGTCAACAAAAGAAAATTACATAAATAAAACATGCGTTATCTCCCAAGAGTGCTTTTCTTTAACGTCTTTGAGCTAGGCTCAGTAGTTTGAGAAGATGCTCACATAAGAAATATGAATTGAAGCAAAAGAGAGCATCTGAAAGAGCAAAGTCTAAACCCCGGGTTTTGTGTGTTTGATGACAACACTTGAGTAATCTCACCGTGTGCTTTGAGTATCATTGTTAGATTTGCAAGTGCACGGTGACCTCGCTGGACATGTCAAGATCGGAGGACCGAAGCGTAGCTTATAGGTTTTCCGGTTTTGTGTGTGTATCACGAGGTGACATGGCTGGAGAGAAAAAGGGGAGAAAACCAGTTTTTGTCGGACCGGTACTACCGGTACTAGTAGCGGTAGTACCGCTACCCCTACTAGTACCGCCCACGGTACCGCCTCCGTAGTTCCGCGCTGGATTTGACCCACAGTACGAGTTACGGTACCTCTGCGGTACCTGGAGCGGTAGTACCGCTTGCGAGCGGTAGTACCGCCCATGGTACCGTAACTAGTTACGGCAGTACCGCTTCGGTACCGCTGTGGTACTGCTTTGGATCCAGTAAGGTTTGGACCCCATTGCGGTACCTCGAGCGGTACCGCGAGCGGTAGTACCGCTCTGTGTCCACGTGGATAAGATCTGTGGGATTTCAAACTCAGAGAGGTAGTACCGCTTACCCAAAGCGGTAGTACCGCTTAGGCAAAATCTGGACATAACGGTTGGATTTGGAAGAGCCTATTTAAGGGGCCCTTCTTCCCCAACTCGTTTTTATCTCTCCTCTCTCTCTCTCCTCCATTGTTGTTGTGCTTAAACCTTGAGGATCTCCCCAACCATCCAACCAATCTTGCCCAAATTTTGAGGAGTGGTGGAGGAGACCCCGATCTATAGTTCTACCAAGAGAGATTTCACCAATACTTGCTACTCCTTAGTGGATATTGGTGTTAGGGTTCCTATGGTGGGATCTTGGAGGAAGTGCACCTATGGAGGCTAGCTTGGTGTTGTGCTAGCCCCATACGTTGTTGGGCGCCTCCTTGAGGTGTGGAGCTCGCCCCAACCTTGTGAAGGAATCACCGCCTCGACTGGTGACGTGGGCATTACCCTTCGGGTAACCAATGTTGCCCTACCCTATATTTCCTAGTTGGGGGCCCATGAATACACTCGGTGGCGAGGTGGGCCGCTAGGATGATGCAACGGAAGATACCTTGGAGTACAAGATGCGGAAGGAGCCGAACAAGAAAAGTCTAGAGATAGATCTACTGTAAACCTAGTCGTACTCGACTAGGCCTCTTGAGACCTGGCCTCCTATATAAAGGCCAGGAGAGGGGCTGTCGAGGGACACAACCAATCTTAGCGATCTTAGCCATCAGAAGCCTAAAGCTAGGTTACCTTAACGCTTAGACAACTCGACGAGATCCCAGCCGAACTATTCGGCACCCCATTGTAACCCATTATCATCATAATCAAGAACAGACAGGCAGGACGTAAGGGTTTTACCTCATCGAGGGCCCCGAACCTGGGTAAATCGCTCTCCCCGCTTGTCTGTGAACCGATGTCTCGTGTCAGCTTGCAGGATTCCACCAACCCTAAGCCCCTATCGGAGGGCATTGCCGAGGAACACCCTCGACAATTGGCGCCGTCTGTGGGAAACCTGTCGGCACAAGATCGGTCATCGGCAGATCCAATCATGACACCGGCGACTTCACCGGCCACTTCATCGGCAACTTCATCGACACCGTCATCGCCAAACCTGGGAAGCCCGATTCGGTTCGGCTCCTATGAGTTCACCCCACACAGCGATTCTTCTCGCTCGAACTTCTCAGATCTACAAGGAAACATGGAGATGACTTTCGGCAGCGTCCACTACAACGTCAACGCAGAAGGAATCCTTCGACTGCTGGAATTGCCCACTTCCAGATCGATGGGTTCAAGCGCGTCATCATCACTCGACCTTTCGGCTGGCCTGACAGGCTCGACGAGTTTACCCGCACCCTCGACTCCCCGTTCCATGTCTTCCATGTCGGTAGGATCCGACGATCCCACATCTTCGGAGTTAACTTCGTACTACTGCTTGAACTGCGACACCAGGCACGGGCTGGGATCAAGCGACACGCCGTTCATCTGAGTATTCATCGGGAGAGGACAATATCGACAGCATCGTCCAAGGAATCACCCGAAGAACGGCGCACCATCAGGTCTGTGTTGCCAATAACACAGGAAACACAAGGCACAGAGGAAACGGAGACCATACTCCTCGTTCTAGTAGGCGGGCGAGTTTCGACAACAGCGCCAGCAACCACGACAGCGACTACACCATCGCAGATGAGGAATGGGCAGCCGCCAGGGCAGCAGTACTCAACAACACACCGCTCCCCGCAGGAACCTCAGTCGGAACCCTTAATGCTTATCGCTCTATACTAGAGAAAAATCGGGAGCACTTGTCAAAGGAACAAGCCTCTCTCGAGAGACGCCTATCTGCGGCAGATCGATCCAGTGAGCGGCGAAGAGGCTCGCAGGCGAGCGCCTCTCGGAATACTCAAGGGGCGGGTAAGCACAGGTCGAGGCTGTCCAGGCTCTCAGAAGATGATGCCAGAGAAATCACGTCAAACCTGACCAAGTCCTTTATGACTACGGACACCGCAGGCATGCCACGACCGAAAACCGTCGCAGAGCAACCGCCAACCTTGCTGCATACCTCATTAACCAACGCCTCGAAGGGTCCATGGCCCAAGCTCATCGAGGCGCCCTGGAAAGTCTCGCGATACTGGGAAATAATCTAGTTCCACAAAAGGAAAAGACCACGCTGCAGGGCAGCGGCTCGAAGTATCATGCGAGAGACGCTCGGGATGAAATCACCCAGAGCAGGATCAACAAAGCAAGGCGACGACGCGCCACTAGGAACGAGAACGACAATGATTCTTCGGATGAGGATCAGGAGTACGACGGCGAGCTCAGGGGAGCCGACTGTTTAAGTCACAGAATCCGCGAGGCAATGCCGCCCAGGAAGTTCAAGCCTACGCCTACCGACGCTGCCAAATACGATGGGCAGCAAGAGCCAAGATCTTGGATAGATGACTACCTGCAGACCGTAATACTACATAAGGGGAACCAAATAGCAGCAATGCAAGTGCTTACAGCTCTATCTCAAAGATTCAGCGCGAGCCTGGCTAAGGGGGCTGCCGAAGGGTTCCATCAAATCATGGGACGATCTAGTAGACGCCTTCATTGCCAATTTCCAAGCAACATACAAGAGACCTGTCGGGATTGAAGAGCTACGGAACTGCCAGCAGAAGCAGAAGGAGTCGATGCGCTCATACATCGGGAGATTCACCAAACTCCTAAACGCTGCCGAAGATGTGTCTGTCGACAGAGCAATTGACGCTTGTCGAGGGTACTCCTCGCCAATGCCCTCCGATAGGGGCTTAGGGTTGACGGAATCCTGTAAGCTGACACGAGACATCGGTTCACAGACAAGCGGGGAGAGCGATTTACCCAGGTTCGGGGCCCTCGATGAGGTAAAACCCTTACGTCCTGCCTGTCTGTTCTTGATTATGATGATAATGGGTTACAATGGGGTGCCGAATAGTTCGGCAGAGATCTCGTCGAGATGGCTATTGCTAAGATGCCCTAGCTCTAAGCTTTCTCTGGCTAAGATGGCTAAGATTGATTGTGTTCCTCGGCAGCCCCTCTCCTGGCCTTTATATAGGAGGCTAGGTCTCAAGAGGTCTTACCGAGTACGACTAGGTTTACAGTAGTTTTAGATCCGATCTTTCCTTGTTCGATCGTTTCCTTGTCTTGCCCGTCAAGGAACCTTCTGGTGCGCCGTCCTGGTGGCCCATCTCGCCTTCGAGTGTCTTCATGGGCCTCCAATTAGTCAATACAGGATAGGGTAATGTGGGTTACCCGAAGGGTAGTGCCCACGTAGTAGCCCCCGAGTGTCTAGCCGAAGATAGTTCGGGTAGAGACTAAAGCATGTCTTCTCCTGATGTTCTTCTCCTTCATTGTCCTTGTTCATCTTGAATCTGCTCTGTCTTCGTTTTATCGGGTGCGCGTCAGCGCTCCCGATGGGAGTAGCCCCCGAGTCTAGGTACGGATGCTTGCAGTCCGTGCGTAGACTCAAGTTGTACCACTCGAGTATTCTACTCTGCCGATGTTTTCCACATGTCTTCATAGGTCATCCGATATATTTTTGTTTATGCAAAGGATAATGAGTAACGTGCCCAACTGTTGTTTGGTTAACTGCCGATGGCAAAACAACGTTACCCTACACAGAATCAAGTCCCCGGGCATGATCCTGGAGTGCAAAAAACTTCTATCGGGTGCACGCCGCGCTCTATCGGGTGCACGCCGCGTTCCCGATGGGAGTAGCCCCCGAGTCTAGGTGCAAGCGCTTGTAACTGAGTGCAAACTCAAACCTTCTTCCTTCGACTGTTCATCCTGTCGAGTCTTCATTTTATCGGGTGCGCGTCAGCGCTCCCGATGGGAGTAGCCCCCGAGTCTAGGTGCGGATGTCTGCAGCCGGGCGTAGACTCAAGTCCTTCATCCGACAACTTTTCATATTTCCTTCGAATGCTTCCAAATCATGACGTCATTGATGACGTATAACTGCTGCGGGCTGATTTGACGGGTCCATCATGACAAGCTAGCCCTAGCCCTCGTTCATTCAACGGTTTAGGGTTTGACCGTGTAACGATCGAGGTGGCTCCTCGATTTTCGCACAATCGTGGGCGTAGTGGGCCGTCAGTTCTCTCCCTTCCTTAAGCGCCACGTGCTTGCTCTAACTTCTTCTTAAAATCTCCAAAGGGCAAAAAATTCGCAATCTTCCCCACGGTTCCCGCAGCATCTCCTCATTCTTCCCCCTCTTCCTCCTTTCGCCATTGCTGCGCCGCCGCCACGCTTTCAATCTTCCTTAGATCTCGCGATGGTGAAGAAGAAGAATACCGCCGCCGCTGCTAGCTCCACCAGCGGAGGTGCCGCTGCCAAGTCCTCTCCTCCTCCGAAGGGGAGCGCTCCGAGTGCCCCTCCCCCAGCCCCGGTGCCGCTAGCGCCGTCGGGATCGATGGCCAAACCTGGGGACTGGGTAGCTTCAACCGTCACCAAGCGTGACGAAAAGAGGTCCCGATGCTTAGGATTGATATCCTCCAACGCGGGAGATGTAATCCTTCCAGGTGCGATCTCTCGGCCTGATCCTCCTGCTGGATTTTCCGTGATGTTCTTATCTTTTCTTCATCGAGGCCTTTCGCTCCCCACTCATGGATTCCTCCTCCATCTCTTGCGGACGTATGAAATCCAATTATGGCAACTTACCCCCAACTCGATCCTCCATGTTGCTGTGTTCATCACCCTTTGCGAGGCGTTTTTGGGTATTGAACCTCATTTCGGGCTATGGAAGAAGATCTTCTATGTGAAAAGATACAGCAGTAGTAATGGGTACTTTATCACCGGAGGAGTAGGTTTTGTTGCTCGCTCAGAAGTTAATTACTTTAATTTTCCAATGAGAGAATCCGTGCAAGGATGGAGGTTGAAGTGGTTTTATGTTAAAGATTCCTCGTCACCCGAATGTCGACTTCCCTGCTATGCCGATGTTACTGAGGCCAAGCCCAAGGACTCTTGGAAGAACATCCTCTCTACCGACGAAAGAGCCTCAGCCGAAGAATTGTTTGCCAAATTCCTTCGAATCAAAGAGGCCGACGGCCAAACTATGATTGGTACGGAGGTGGCAGCAGTTTTCCCGAAGCGCCGAATCCAGCCGGCCATGGCCGGAGTTCACCCGATGTGGTTATACTCAGGTCCAAAGGATGAGACCAGGATTAATGCTGCCGATCTGTCGAAAAAGAGTTGCTTGATGAAGTTCGTCGTCTTACTTCCTTCAACCAGGAAGATTCGATTCCGCTCGATCTCTTCTTATGCTCCCCTTGACGTTGATCATCCACCATCGGGGTATTTTCCTTTCTTCACATCTCTATTATAGCTCCTTGCTTTAGCCAACATGATTACCTTTGTTCTTACTTATCATTTTTCTTTGCCGTATCCCTATGGCTTCCGAAAATACACGTGATTCACCGGATGATACTTCTGAGGGGAGAGGCTCCTCAATCCCCGTAGATTTTCACACCACCGATCAAACAGGTTTAGAGGATGAACATAATGGTCCGATGAATCTTGAAGTTGCCGATGCTGATCTTCCCTCCTCAGCCGATAACGCTTGTATCGCGGACGGATCGATGCGTTACGTCGACACCGATCGTGATACTTTTGTTGATGCAGCTGCGGATGGGGCCAGAGCTTTTCCTGCGAAGAGATCAACCGGCGGCTTTGCCGACGAAGATGATCTCTTCGACATGTAAGTAGTTCCCTTTTGAAAGTTATACTGTGCCTTCCTTTTTTTTTTACTCCTATCACAATCGACTGTTTACTTTTTGCAGTGATGAGGGCTTTATCGAGCCTCCCCCTAAAAAGGCCAAGTCTGATGCCGCTTCGCCGGTCGTGGCGGCTTCCGAAGCTTCAGCTCCTAAGGCTGCCCCCATGCCTCAAGCTTCGACTGCGTCTTCCCTTTCTAAAGGGAAGGATATTTCTCCAACTGCTGCTACTGCGGCTCCTTTTTCTGTAAGTCCTCTTCTGATCTTAATACAGATTTCTTGGAGCGTGCCTTTGTTTAATTGCTTTTCTTTTCTTCCTTAAGGACCTGCGTGGCGTTATCTCTTCTCTGGAGGTTTTCGCCTCCCGATTCACTTCTCTAGAGGCTGACAAAGTTCGGCTGCAAGAGGAAGTCGAACCTTCCTCCTCAAAACTGGATGGCGCAGTCAAGATAGCTGCCGTAGCTCGCCAAGAGATTGATTCTCTGAAGGAGGAACTGGCCAAACTGAAAAGGAAGCTGAAGGAGGAGGAAGCAACCAGGCTGGTAGCTGAGGCCCGAGCAGCCGAAAAGGATGAAGTCCTTCGTCAATCTTCTCTGGCCTTGCTTGGTAATCTCTAACATACTTTCGTCGAGTGACGCTTTTATGAATTTACTTTTTGTCAATGACTGAACTTTTCCCTTTCTTTCTATTGCAGAGGCAGCAAACATTCCTATCGATGCCCTGGAAAGAGTTCCAAATAACTCCCCAGCGAACGCTGTGTCAACGATTCTCGCTTCTCACCAGCTTACACAAGAGCTTCTTGTGAAGGGGAAGGGTGCTCTGGCGCGGATGCACTCGATGATCTTCCCCAAGATTAAGCAGGAGAAGACCCCGGGACAGCTAATCGATACCTTCGCGGTTGACACCAAAGAGGTCATCGAGGTATTCAAGCGTACATCGCGTACTTTTGGTGCTCTCCTTGCCTTCCAGCTTATGATGGGTTACGGCTTTAAGGGTGACATCGAGGAAATGACTAAGGGGCTTTCAAAAGGGCAAGACGGGCAACCTGTCGATTTGAGCACCTTTAAGGCGTCTGCTCTTACTTGTGCCCGTCAGCTCCTTGAACTGGTTGCATCAAGGAAATCGTCGACTGGTCCTAGTTCATCGACTCAGACTCAGCTTCCTTGATTCTTGTAAAAAACTTGTGCCTTGAGCTGATGCAAAACATTGCTCTGCCGCAGAAACTCATGCTTTGTAATAAACTCCGTGCTAGCATTGTTGCTAGCACACTTTGCTATTCTCCCGATGGGAGTTATTTTGGACGTTCGGCTGTACCATATCCATCACTTCTTTATAACCAGTACTTTCTGCAGGTCTTCCCAGTACCCTCGTTTGTAGACGATTCGTCGGGTGCGCTTCTGTTATCACCAAGATTTGACCGAGTCAGAGGTGGGCCGCAGTCAAGATGGGCTTGAGGAAATATACGTGGAGAATTCTTTGAATCGGCCTGTTATACCAAGTTGGGCTTAATTGCCCGTGTATCTGTAACATATTAGATCTATTTTGGTTTAGAGATAGAACCTTAGTCGTGCACGGTTTAGTGCACGCCCACATTAGAAAGTCCCCTGGACTATAAATATGTATCTAGGGTTTATGGAATAAACAACAACTCACGTTCAACCCCAAAAACAAACCAATCTCGGCGCATCGCCAACTCCTTCGTCTCGAGGGTTTCTATCGGAGTAAGCGACATGCTGCCTAGATCGCATCTTGCGATCTAGGC
>NC_061511.1:123857964-123894118 GCF_022539505.1 Lolium rigidum
AGGACCACCAAGTATTCGTGCACCTCGTACGGATCATGGGTGGATCGGCTCTTTGAGCCGATTCACGAGATAACCCGAGAGCCGATCGAGGCTCGTATTTAACGTTTACATGTATGCCCCGGCAGAAACTAAGCGAGGCAACCTCATCACCTTCCCGACCAGTATAGGTCAGGTGGCACGCCCTGCACTTCGCAACGCCGCGTGTGACCAGAAGAGCATTGCGGGCCGTCGCTCGGAGGGGTCTCAGCCAGCCGCAGCTCTAGGCTCCCCCCGGCTCTACAGTGTTGACAAGGCCGCTGCCCGCCGGTGGGTTTTGGCAGTCAACAGCTTCCTGAAAGCGATCGGATCCAGCGCATGAGAGACTGGATGACGCAGATGGAGAAGGATTTACGCAGCACTTATGCCTTGGCTGCCATCATTAATAAAAAGAGCGAGATTGCAGCCGTCGTAGAGCGGTACATTCTTGGCGAGCTGCACAAGGCTACCGAAAGTTTAAACCGTAAGTTTCTTGATCCCTTTGGCTGCTTGCTAGCAACTTCTTGTCCGAGTCTTCTATTAATTCTTTTGGCGATCATAGCGTTGAACCCGCGGAAGAGAACAGGCGGATACACGAGCGGGTGCATGCTTTGACTCAGCTTTCCTCGTCTGAAGAAACTTTCTGGCGGGAGCACTCGAAGGCCTCAGCTGTCGTCAAATTTCAGGATCGGGTGCAACAGGTCCACCAGTTCTTCGACAAGTGCTACAAGGCCATGAGGGTAGTTTGGAAAACAATGTTTCCTCTGAATGCAGTTCCCCCCACCCTTTTGACTTTGATGTCTGAATTTGGAAGTGCCAAGAAGGTTCGGGAGCTGGTAAGATCTCAAGTCTTTGCAGGGGCCAAGTGCACGCTTGCCCTTGTGCTTGCTTGTTATCCTTAAGCTTGCTTGCTGTCTATTGCCAACGCAACTGGTGACTTCGAGGAGCTGTACCCGAAGGTTTTAGCTCCTGCTCATGTAATTGTCGATAGGCTTGAGGAGATGTCAAATGTACTTGAGGAAAAGGAAACTCCGCAAGGGTGATATAACGGTGTAAAGTTACCTTTGTAAATTGTATTGGCTAGTTTATCCGAGTGCTCGGATTTTTGGGCCAAAAACTTTCTTATTTGGTTGGTACATGAATGTGTACTTTTACCATGCCGTTGGCAAATATTTAAAGGGGCGAAGCTTAATTGCCCATTGGATGTATGAGTACTAGTTGGTTAGCAAATCATTATGAGTGATCAGCTCGTGTTGCAAGTTTTGCTAAACCTGTTGTATGCGCAACTTTGCTTTCAACCGTTTGTGAATTTCGACAGTCATTCCCGAATTTTTCGGGTGTAATGATTCTATCGATGAGCCCGTTGTTCTTTTGATATTTCCGTAAGTAAAATATCGAACGTGGGTTGTTGTTTATAAAGTTTTGCTATTTGCGGCACTCTTTAGAGGCATCTATAGCGGAGGAAAAGGTGGACGTCCTTTAGCACTCGTAGAGGCTTTCTTTTGGAGCGCGATCTTCTGCCTTGTACTATGTTTACATAGTGATCGGGCTTAGAAGTTTGTCGTTACTGCAATGCTTAACAAGGGAATAAAGCTTAAGTTCTTATTAATAAGGTAAGTACGATGCTAGAGGGCGGAAAGGGGGAAGCCCTGTTTTAAAGTAAAGGGGAAAAAACAGTAAAGACTAGTAGACTGCTCAGGTACGGAAGGGGTTCTTCTCCTCTTCTGGCTTCTTCACTGTGTCAGTGATTGCTGCAGCGTTGCTGGTTTCGTCAGGGGTTTGGGCGATGATTGCCATTGTCTGGCCATCTCCTAAGCCTTCTGTGCCATCAGCTGCCGATCCTTTTGCTGCTGAGGCTCCTGCTGCCGAAGTTTCTGCTGCCGAGGCTTCTACTGCCGAAGCTTCTTCTGTCGAAGCTTTAAGGGTGAGAGCGGCTGAATTCTTCTTGGCGCTCCTGCCATCTTTTTCTTCCTTAATTTCTCGTATAGACAGCTTGGGCGGAGGGTCGATGATTTCTCGCTGTGACCCGAACTTTGCAGCAATCCTCTGAAAGTCGCGATCACAATTGTCCGAGCGTGAGAAACTTCCATAGAGCTGTGATGTTTGTCCCGTTATTCCCGGGCATTTTCAGCCTCGAGGTATGCATAATGCGGTACAGCCATGAACTTGGCATACGCCGGTCTTCCGAGTATGGCGTGATACCGTGACTCCCAGTTCACCACCTCAAACTCGATCTTCTCCTTCCTGAAGTTGTCGGCCCTGCCGAAGATGACATTCAGGTAGACTTTGCCAAGAGAGTAGCCCGGTGCGGTTGGAAGGATCCCATGGAAGTAGGTGTCTGTTTCTTCCAACATGTTCATGGTGATCCCCATACTTCTAATTGTGTCGACAAAAATCAGGTTTAGACCGCTTCCACCATCCATGAAAACTTTGCTCATCTTGACCCCCCAATTTGTGCTTCGACGACCAGGGCGGCGTGCCCTGGCTTTGGTATGGTCATCGGGTGATCTGCTCGACTGAACGTAATGTTCTGAGAGGACCATTCGACGTACTCAGGGATGTTTGCCATGATGCTTTCTGCCAAGTTGATCTCTCGGGTGAGTTTCTTCATCTCTCTTTTCGAGACACCTGTCCTATGGATCATGCTCATCTGCCCACGTGGTGGTGGAAATGCCTCGTTGGGTTGATGAGGTTGAGCTTGCTGGACCTGATGTTGCGGTGGAGGTGGTGGTGGTGGTGGTAGTTGCTGCTGGCCTGCCTGCTGGATGAGTTTATGCATATCGATGAACTGCCGACAGTCCCTGAGCAGGTGGCTAGACTTTATTTTACCGTCCTTGGAGTCGGTATATGAATGCAGGTAGCATGGGGCGTTGATCTGCTCAGCGTAGGGTAGTTCGGGTGTTCTCTGCTGTCGTGGTTTATAGTTGCCACGGTTACCAGAGTTGCTCTGATTACCATCCTGTCGATCGTCTCGCCTATCATCATACCGGTCGCCCTGCCGATCAGAGTAGCCTGCGGCCACCAAGTTATTGTCATCGTACCCGCGGTTCTTCCTTCTCTTGTTGCGATCCCTTCGACCACCCGAATCATGTTTCGGCTGGTCATCCTCTTCGTCGTCGCTGCTGCTGTCGTGGCTTTCGAACGTTGTCTTCGCCATCGGCCGAACTGTTGGCGATTTCCATTAACTTGGTTATGGTTTTAGGCTTTTTGCGCCCAAGCTCCTCTATGTAGCTTTCCCGCTGAACGCCGTCGCTGAAAGCGTCAATTGCTCTGTCGACAGATACGTCTTCGGCGGCGTTTAGGAGTTTTGTGAATCTCCCGATGTACGAACGCATCGATTCCCTCTGCTTCTGGCGGCAATTCCGCAGCTCTTCGATCCCGACGGGCCTCTTGTATGTTGCTTGGAAGTTGGCGACGAAGGCATCTACTAGGTCGTCCCATGATTTAATGGAGCCTTTCGGCAGCCCCCTTAGCCAGGCCCGTGCCGAATCTTTCAGGTAAAGCTGCAAGCATTGCATTGCTGCTATCTGGTTTCCTTTGTGCAGGATCACGATCCAGCAGGTAGTCGTCTATCCAAGATCTTGGTTCTTGCTGCCCATCATACTTGGCGGCGTCGGTAGGGGTAGGCTTGAACTTTTTGGGTGGCATCGTTTCGCGGATCTTGTAACTTAGACAGTCAGCTCCCCTGAGCTCGCCGTCGTACTCCCGGTCCTCATCCAGAAGAATCGCTGTCGTCGTCCTTCCTGGTGGCGCGTCGCCGCCTTGCTTTGTCGATCCTGCTCTGGGTGATTTTGTCTCGAGCATCTCCCGCATGATGTTTCGACCCACTGCCTTGGATGGTGGTCCTTTCTTTTGGCGGGGCTAGGTTGTTCCCAGTATTGCGAGACTCTCCAGGGCACCTCGATGAGCTTGAGCCATAGATCCTTCAGGGCGCTGGTTGATGAGGTAAGCGGCGAGGTTAGCCGTTGCTCCTGCGACGGTCTTCGGCCGTGGCATGCCGGCGGTATCCATAGTCATAAAGGATTTGGTCAGATTCGACGTTATTTCTCTGGCGTCATCTTCTGAAAGCCTGGATAGTCTTGACCGGTTTTTGCCTGTTCCGTGAGTGTTTCGGGAGGCACTCCCTTGCGAGCCTCTTCGCCGTTCGCTGGACCGATCCGCCGCAGATAGGCGTCTCTCGAGGGTAGCCTGCTCTTTCGACAGGTGCTCTCGGTTTTTCTCTAGTATGGAGCGATAAGCATTGAGGGTCCAACTGAAGTTCCTGCGGGGAGCGGCGTGTTGTTGAGTACTGCTTCCCTTGCCGCCGCCCACTCCTCATCCGCGATATTATAATCGCTGTCGCGGTTGCTGGCGCTGTTTTCAAAACTTGCCCTTCTACTTGAACAGGGGGTATGGTCCTCGTTTCCTCCGCGCCTTGCGTTTCCTGTGTTATTGGCGACATAAACCTGATGGTGTGCCGCCCTTCGGGTGGTTCCCTGGATGATGCTGTCGATACTGTCCTCTCCCGATGAATACTGGGCGTTGCAGATGAACGGCGTGTCGTTTGATCCCAGCCCGTGCCTGGTGTCACAGTTCAGACAGTAGTATGAAGTTAGTTTCGAGGATGCGGAATCATCCGATCCTACCGACATGGAAGACGCCGAGCGGGGAGTTGAGGGCACAAGAGAGCACGTCGATCCCGTCAGTCCAGCCGACAGGTCGAGTGATGACGACGCGCTTGATCCCGCTGACCCGGAAGTGGGGGATTCCAGCAATCGAAGGATTCCCTCTGCGTTGACGTTGTAGTGGACGCTGCCGAAGGTCATCTCCATGTTTCCTTGTAGATCTGAAAAGTTCGAGCGGGAGGAATCGCTGTGTGGAGTAAACTCGTAGGAGCCGAATCGGATCGGGCTTCCCAGGGTCGGTGACGATGGTGTCGATGAAGCTGCTGATGAAGCTGCCGGCGAAACCGCCGGTGTCATGATCGGATCTGCCGATGCTCTGCCTTGTGCCGACAGGGTTCCCACAGACGGCGCCAATTGTCGAGGGTACTCCTCGCCAATGCCCTCCGATAGGGGCTTAGGGTTGACGGAATCCTGTAAGCTGACACGAGACATCGGTTCACAGACAAGCGGTGAGAGCGATTTACCCAGGTTCGGGGACCTCGATGAGGTAAAACCCTTACGTCCTGCCTGTCTGTTCTTGATTATGATGATAATGGGTTACAATGGGGTGCCGAATAGTTCGGCAGAGATCTCGTCGAGATGGCTATTGCTAAGATGCCCTAGCTCTAAGCTTTCTCTGGCTAAGATGGCTAAGATTGATTGTGTTCCTCGGCAGCCCCTCTCCTGGCCTTTATATAGGAGGCTAGGTCTCAAGAGGTCTTACCGAGTACGACTAGGTTTACAGTAGTTTTAGATCCGATCTTTCCTTGTTCGATCGTTTCCTTGTCTTGCCCGTCAAGGAACCTTCTGGTGCGCCGTCCTGGTGGCCCATCTCGCCTTCAGGTGTCTTCATGGGCCTCCAATTAGTCAATACAGGATAGGGTAATGTGGGTTACCCGAAGGGTAGTGCCCACGTCAACGCTTTCAGCGACGGCGTCCGACGTGAGAGTTACATAGAAGAACTCGGGCATAAAAAGCCTAAAACCATAACCAAGTTAATGGAAATCGCCAACAGCTGGGCTGATGGCGAGGACAACGTGCGAAGGCCACGACAAGCAGCAGTGACGACGAAGACGATGACCAGCCGAAGCACGACTCGGGTGGCCGAAGGGATCGCCACAAGAGAAGGAAGAACCGCAACTATGATGACAACAACCTGGTAGCCGCAGGGTACTCTGATCGGCAGGATGATCGGTATGACGACAGAAGAGACGATCGACAGGACGGTAATCGGAACAACTCCGGGAACCGTGGCAATTATAAACCTCGGCAGCAGAGGGCCCCCAAACTGCCTTACGCTGAACAGATCAACGCTCCCTGTTACTTGCACTCATATACCGATTCTAAGGACGGAAAAACGAAGTTGAGTCACCTACTCAGGGACTGTCGGCAGTTCATTGACATGCATAAACTCATCCAGCAGGGAGGCCAGCAACCGCTACCACCACCACCTCCACCTCCACCACAGCACCAAGTACAGCAGGCTCAACCTCATCAACCCAACGAGGCGTTTCCGCCACCACGGGGGCAGATGAGCATGATCCATAGGACAGATGTCTCAAGAAGAGAGATGAAGAAGCTCACCCGAGAGATTAACTTGGCAGAAAGCATCATGGCAAACATCCCCGAGTATGTCGAGTGGTCCTCTCAGAACATTACGTTCAGTCGAGCAGATCACCCGATGACCATACCAAAACCAGGACACGCCGCCTTAGTAGTCGAGGCACAAATCGGGGGGTTCAAGATGAGCAAAGTTTTCATGGATGGTGGAAGCGGATTAAACCTGATATTCGTCGACACAATCAAAAGTATGGGGATCACCATGAAGATGCTAGAAGAAACAGACACCTGCTTCCATGGGATTCTCCCAACTGCACCGGGCTACTCTCTTGGCAAAGTTTACCTGAACGTCGTCTTTGGCAAAACCGACAATTTTAGGAAGGAGAAGATCGAGTTTGAGGTAGTGAACTGGGAGTCACAGTATCACGCCATACTCGGGAGACCAGCTTATGCCAAGTTCATGGCTGTGCCGCACTATGCATACCTCAAGCAGAAAATGCCTGGGAACAACGGGACGAACATCACAGTCTATGGAAGTTTCTCACGCTCGGACAATTGTGATCGCGACTTTCAAAGGATTGCTGCAAAGTTTGGGCCACAACGAGAAATTGTCGACCCTCCGCCCAAGCTGTCGATACGAGAAATCAAGGAGGAAAAGCATGTCAGGGAAACCAAGAAGAAGCCAGCCAACCTTGCTCCTGAAGCTTCGGCGGCAGAAGCTTCGGCAGCAGAAGCTTCGGCAGCAAAAGCGTCGGCAGCAGACGGCATAGAAGGCACAGGAGACAGTAAGACGCTGGCAATCATTGCCCAGACCCCTGGTGAAGTCAACAATGCCGTAGCAACCACTAACGTGGTGAAAAAGGCAGAAGATGAGAAGAACCCCTTCCTTGCTTAAGAAATTTATTAGCGTTTAATTTCTTCCCTTTATATAAACAGGGCCTTCCTTTTTCGCCCTCTAGTCTCGTGCTTACCTTATTAATGAGAACCTAAGTTTCGATCCTTTGTTGAGTTTTGCAGTACTTCAAAACGTCTAAAGCCGCATCACCAGCACGCGGCAGAAGAACGTGCTTCATAAAAAAAAGAGGCCTCTACGAGTGCTAAAAGACACAAAGCAAACAAGGATGTTAATCCTTCCCTCAGCTATAGATGCCTCTACGAGTGCCGTAAATAGCAAGAGTGTGGAAATACATATAAACACAACCTACGTTCGATATTTTACTTATGAAAATATCAATGAACAATAGGATCATCGGCACAACCACTACACCCGAAAGATTCGGGAGTGACTGTCGCAACATACATCGGTTGAAAGCAAAGTTGCGCCTACAACAGGTTTAGCAAGACCTGCAACACGAGCTGATCACTCAAACATTTGCTGACCAACGAATACGAAAAATTCTTAAGCGGACAATTAAGATTTGCTCCCTAAAAAATCGCCAACGGCACCACTATGGTAAAAGTACATGTACATGTATCTACCAAGTAAAAATTCTTGGCTCAACAATCCTAACACCTGGATAAAGCAGTCAAACTAACCTATTTACAAAAACAACCCTAATCCACGAAATTACCCTTGTGGAGCTTCTCTTTCCTCAGGTACCCTCGAATGCCCTTCAAGCTTGTCGACGATTATATTGGCAGGAAGCAATACCCTCGGATACAAAGTATCGAAGTCACCAACAGCGTTGGCAATAGCAAGAAGATCCACCGAGGGGTACCGTGCAAGCACAAGAGCAAGCGTCAACCTGGCCCCTGCGAAAACCTGAGCTCGTACCAAGTCCTGAATCTTCTTGGCGTTCCCAAACTCAGACATCAAAGACAACAGCGTAGGGGAAACTGCGTTTAAAGGGAACATTGTCTTCCACACCACCCTCATAGCTTTGTAGCACTTGTCGAAGAAATGATGGACTTGCTGAACCCGATCCTGAAATTTTGCGACAGCCGAAGCCTTCAAGTGTTCCCGCCAGAAAATCTCTTCGGATGAGGATAGCTGGGTTAAAGCATGCACTCGCTCGTGAATCCGCTTGTTCTCTTCCGCTCGGTTCAAAGCTATGACTGGCAAAGGAATCAATAAAAGATCAGACAAGGCGTTGTTGACAAAAGGACAAAGGAATTAGGAAGCTTACAGTTTCAAACTCTCGGTAGCTTTTTGTAGCTCAGTAAGAGCGTACCGCTCCACTTCGGCTGCAATCTCGCTCTTCTTATTGATAATAGCAGCTAAAGCATAAGTGCTCGCGCGAGTCCTTTTCCATCCGAGTGATCCGATCCTTCATACGTTGGATCCGATCACCCTCAGGAAGAACACCCGAAGAGTCTTCGACAAATGAGGGCACTGGGAAAACCTGCAAGAAACAACGTTAAAAAGGATGACGGATATGGCCAAGTTGAGCATCCGAAGTAACTCCCATCGGGAGAAGTGTAAGTAGAAATATCATAACAAAGGTGTGCTAGCAACATTGCTAGCACGGAGTTTAATACAAGCATAAGTTTTGCAGCAGAACAATGTTTCGTATCAGCTCAAGCGTAAGTTTGTTACAAAAGCAAGGGGCTTGGGTCTGAGTCGATAAACTGGGTCCAGCCGACGACTTCCTTGACGAAACTAGCTCAAGGAGCTGGCGAGCACAAGTAAGGGCAGACGATTTAAAGGTGCTTAAGTCAACAAACTGCCCGTCTTGCTCTTTCGGCAGCTCCTTAGTCATTTCTTCGATGTCACCCTTAAAGCCGTAACCCATCATAAGCTGGAAGGCAAGGAGGGCACCATAGGTGCGCGAAGTACGCTTGAATACCTCGATAACCTCCTTGGTGTCAACCGCGAAGGCATCGATCAGCTGCCCCAGGGTTTTGTCCTGCTTGATCTTGGGGGAAATCATCAGGTGCATCCACGCTAGGGCACCTTTTCCTTTTTCAAGAAGCTCCCGCGTAAGCTGGTGGGAGGCGAGAGCCATCGACACACCATTTGCCGGAGAATTGTTTGGAACTTTGTCCAAGGCGGCAGCAGGAATGTTGGCGGCCTCTGCAAGAAAGTGAATTGGAAAAGATCATTGATAACGGAACAAATCCATAAGAATAATAATCGACAGAGATGTATGAAAAAGCTTACCAAGTAGAGCCAAAGAAGATTGGCGAAGGAGTTCATCCTTTTCGACTGCTTGAGCTTCGGCAGCCAACCTTGATGCCTCCTCTTCCTTCAGCTTTTCCTTCAGCTTACCCAGTTCCTCCTTCACGGAATCAATTTCTTGGCGGGCCTTGGCGGCTATCTTGACTGCACCTTCCAGCTTCGAGGAAGAGGATTCGACTTCCTTCTGCAGTCGAACCTTGTCTACCTCCAGAAAAGCGAACTGGGAAGCGAAGGCCTCCAAAGAGGAAATAACACCTCGGAGATCCTTAAGGGAAAAAGGATGTTTTGCGAAGAATCATCAGAAAAGGCACATTTCAGGAAATCCACGATGTATTTTAAAAAAAGGACTTACAGAAGGAGGAGTCGTGGTGGTGGCAGGAGCATCTTTTCCCTTGGAAAGGGAAGAAGCAGTCGACGCCTGAGCCGTGGGAGCCTCCTTAGGAGCTGAAGCTTCGGAAGCAGCAGCGGCCGGCGGGATAGCATCAGATCTGGCGTTCTTAGGCGGAGGCTCAGCAAAATCTTCGTCACTATACAAAGGAAATGGTCGACAGAAGTTATGAAAAGAATGCGAAGAATAAAGGGACAAGCTAAGGCATCACAGAAAAAAAGCGCCTACATGTCGAAGAGATCATCTTCGTCGGCAAAGCCGCCGGTTGATCTCTTCGTGGGCGAAGCCCTGGTCGCCTCCACAGCTGCATTAACAAAGGCATCACGATCAACGTCATCGTTGCGCACTGATCCCTGTGTATCGCAAGCATCGTCGGCTGAAGGAGGAAGGACGGTGTGAACAGTTTCAGAATCTATCGGATCATCACGCTCACTCTCTGCGCTTGCGTTCTCGACAGTGGGAAAATCAACAGGAACTGAGGAGCCTCTTCCCTCAGAAATATCATTTGGCGAATCGTGTAAGTTTCCAGAGGCTATGGGGGCCTGTCGAAAAGAAGAACAAGTAAGAATAAAAGCAATCATACTAGCTAAGTGAAAATAGTATGGTAAGGACGTCAAGAGAAGGTTACCTCTGGTGGCGGATGATCAGCATCAAGAGGAGTGTAAGAAGATATTAATGGGATCGAGTCTTCCTGGCTAAAGGAAGTAAGGCGATGGACTTCATCAAGCAACTCTATTTCTGATAGATCGGCAGCATTAAACCTGGTTTCGTCCTTTGGACCTGAGTACAACCACATCGGGTGAACTCTGGCCATGACTGGTTGGACTCGACGTTTCAAAAACACCGCTGCCACCTCTGTGCCAACCATAGTTTGGCCATCGGCCTCTTTGATTCGAAGAAATTTGGCAAATAATTCTTCGGCTGCTGCTCTTTCGTCGGGTGAGAGAATGTTCTTCCAAGAATTCTTGGGCTTGGCTTCGGAGACATCGGCAAAGCAAGGAAGCTGAGATTCGGGTAACAGGGAATCCTTAACGTAAAACCATTTCAGCCTCCACCCTTGCACAGATTCTCGCATTGGGAAATTGAAGTAACTAACCTCTGAACGGGCTACAAACCCTACTCCCCCGGTGACAAAGAATCCATTACTACTGCTGTATCTCTTCACATAGAAGATCTTTTTCCACGAGCTCGAAGTGAGGTTTGATACCCGTAAACGCCTCGCAAAGGGTGATGAACACAGCAACGTGAAGGATTGAGTTGGGAGTGAGTTGCCATAATTGGATTTCGTAAGTTCGCAAGAGATGGAGGAGGAATTCATGAGCGGGAAGCGAAAGACCTCGATATAGGAACGATAAGAACATCACGGTAAAGCCGGCAGGGGGATTAGGCCGAGAAATCGCACCTGGAAAGATCACATTCCCCTCGTCGGAGGAGATTAATCCTAGGCTTCGGGATCTCTTTTCGTCACGCTTGGTGACGGTCGATGCTACCCAATCTCCGGGCTTGGCCACCGAGCTTGGCGGCGCTGGCGACGCCGGAGTTGGGAGAGGAGCGCTCGGGGCGCTTCCCTTCGGAAGAGTCGAGGAAGATTTGGCGGCGGCGCCTCCGCTAGTAGAGCTGGCGGTGGCAGTAACGCCCTTCTTCTTCACCATTGTGAGATCCGGGGAAAATCAGAAAAATAGTGGTGGCGGCGCAGCAGCAGCGAAGGGAGGAAGAAGGAGGAGAACGAAGAGATGCTACGGAAAATACGGAAGAGGATTAGGGATTTTTTCGCCCTTTGGAGATCTTAAGGGGGACTTGAGAACTGAGTGGGGCACGTGTCGTTGCCTCCGGTCCATTCAGTAATCTTTTCTATTGAAGGTTGCAGGAATCGAGGAGACGCCTTGATGACTGTGCGAAAAGGGCCGGACAGAGAATAGGCCCAGCAGGTTACGTCCTGTCAGTCAGAATCAAGATATCAGTAGAGCGTCATCGATGATGTTATGAGAAATGCTAAAAGTATTCGAATGAAAATGAAAAGTTATCGGATGAAAAATGGTGTGTCTAAGCACAGACTATGAAGCACCCGTGCTCAGACTCGGGGGCTACTCCCATCAGGAGCGCTGACGCGCAACCGATAAAAAGAAGACTTGAAGAAAGGGACAATTGTTCGACTCGAGTCTGCGCTCGGTTGCAAGCACCCGTGCTCAGATTCGGGGGCTACTCCCATCGGGAGCGCTGACGCGCACCCGACGGAACTTTTTTTCACTCCAGGGTCATGCCCGAGGACTTGATTCTGTGTAAGACAAACTTCGTCAGAGGAAAATGTTCGAGTGGTACAACTTGAGTCTACGCACCGATTGCAAGCATCCGTACCTAGACTCGGGGGCTACTCCCATCGGGAGCGCTGACGCGCACCCGACAGAAGAAGATGATGCAGATTCAAGAACAATCAAGGAGAAGAACCTTGGGAGGAGGCATGCTTTAGTCTCTACCCGGACTACCTTCGGCTAGACACTCGGGGGCTACTGACGTGGGCATTACCCTTCGGGTAACCAATGTTGCCCTACCTATATTTCCTAGTTGGGGGCCCATGAAGACACTCGGTGGCGAGGTGGGCCGCTAGGATGATGCAACGGAAGATACCTTGGAGTACAAGATGCGGAAGGAGCCGAACAAGGAAAGTCTAGAGATAGATCTACTCGTAAACCTAGTCGTACTCGACTAGGCCTCTTGAGACCTGGCCTCCTATATAAAGGCCAGGAGAGGGGCTGTCGAGGGACACAACCAATCTTAGCGATCTTAGCCATCAGAAGCCTAAAGCTAGGTTACCTTAACGCTTAGCCAACTCGACGAGATCCCAGCCGAACTATTCGGCACCCCATTGTAACCCATTATCATCATAATCAAGAACAGACAGGCAGGACATAAGGGTTTTACCTCATCGAGGGCCCCGAACCTGGGTAAATCGCTCTCCCCACTTGTCTGTGAACCGATGTCTCGTGTCAGCTTCAGGATTCCACCAACCCTAAGCCCCTATCGGAGGGCATTGCCGAGGAACACCCTCGACAACTGGTGTCTTAGTGGAGAAGGGGGAGCCCCTTTGTGGAGCTCTCTTGAGGAAGAAGGTGAGGCCTTCCTTCGTGGTGTGGCCGCCTAGTCTCTTGTGTGAGGCTAGCACATCCTCAACGCAGATGTACACTCTTTTGTGAGAGGAACTGTGGGAAACAAACCTCGCCTCATCTCCGCGCCATCCGGTTGTCCCGCTCCTTACTCTTACTATCTTGCTTGTTCCTTTGCTTGTTGCACTTGTCTAGGATCATTGTAGGAACACCGACATCACTAAAACAATCACCTTTACCTTCCGCACCGCTAAAATTGAAAAAGACTAAAACTTGACGTAGCATCCATTCACCCCCCTCTTGTTCGCTACGATCCATTCAATTGGTATCAGAGCTAGGTTTCTTTCTCGGGCTTTACCGCCTAAGAAATGGCCGAACAAGAGGCGGTTGGGAATGGGTCACCTTCCCTTGTACCACCCGCTCCATCATCTCCCATCGATAGCACAACGGCTACGTTGGATGACCTCAAGAAATTGGAGTCATCCATCGTTAACCAAATGAAGGCGATGATGATGGAGTTGGTTCCTCAAAAACCAACCCCCATCGTAGATCCTAAGGCAAGCACCGAGGATCCCCCCACCAAAAGCTAACCAATTTCCTCTTGTTGATTTTGTCGCGCAATCGACAAAAGATCCACAAAAGGAAGGGCTTGGGGAGACCAGCACTTCAACTAAGGGGAAGGATGAGACACCGGTTGCGGAACGTCTAGGGGGTAATCATGAGGTGCCACCACCAAGTGATTACACCATAAACGTTCCAATACCTATGCCACACATCTTGTCGCATGGTTCACCACCGTTACTTGAATCAAATAGCTTTGAAAATTGGCAATTCTCAATGCGTTCTCATGTGCGCAACGCATCTACCGAGCTTTGGCGCATTATCGAGGAGGGCTACTCACCAAGAGACCCAAAGAGCTTGACAAGAAGAGAAGTGGTGGATGACCAACTCAACGCCACCGCCATCAACATGATTCACATGGCCATCACGCCCAAGGACCGCGCTCATATCCGCTCGCTCAAGACCGCCAAGGAAGCATGGGATAAACTCGACAAGCTCTTACTCGGAAATGAGAGCATTGATACGTCTCAAACGTATCTATAATTTCTTATGGTCCATGCTACTTTTATGATGATACTCACATGTTTTATACACATTATATGTCATTATTATGCATTTTCCGGCACTATCCTATTGACGAGATGCCGAAGAGCCGCTTGCTCGTTTTCTCGCTGTTTTTGGTTTCGAAATCCTACAAAGGAAATATTCTCGGAATTGGACGAAATCAACGCCCAGGGTCTTATTTTTCCACGAAGCTTCCAGAAGACCGAGGGAGATACGAAGTGGGGCCACGGGGCGCCGCCACACTAGGGCGGCGCGGCCTAAGGGGAGCCCGCGCGGCCCTAGCGTGTGGGGCCCCCGTGACTCCTCTGACTCCGCCCTTCCGCCTACTTAAAGCCTTCGTCGCGAAACCTAGTACCGAGAGCCACGATACGGAAAACCT
Organism: Lolium rigidum; assembly: GCF_022539505.1. Classification (NCBI taxonomy): domain Eukaryota; kingdom Viridiplantae; phylum Streptophyta; class Magnoliopsida; order Poales; family Poaceae; genus Lolium; species Lolium rigidum. Next base: position 123,872,294 of record NC_061511.1, read on the forward strand.
TCCAGAGACGCCGCCGCCAATCCCATCTCGGGGGATTCAGGAGATCTCCTCCGGCACCCTGCCGGAGAGGGGAATCATCTCCCGGAGGTCTCTTCATCACCATGATCGCCTCCGGATCGATGTGTGAGTAGTTCACCCCTGGACTATGGGTCCATAGCAGTAGCTAGATGGTTGTCTTCTCCTCATTGTGCTATCATGTTAGATCTTGTGAGCTGCCTAAGATCATCTATTTGTAATGCTACATGTTGTGTTTGTTGGGATCCGATGAATATTGAATACTATGTCAAGTTGATTATCAATCTATCATATATGTTTTTTATGTTCTTGCATGCTCTCCGTTGCTAGTAGAGGCTCTGGCCAAGTTGATACTTGTGACTCCAAGAGGGAGTATTTATGCTCGATAGTGGGTTCATGCCTCCATTGAATGCGGGGACGATGACAGTAAAGTTCTAAGGTTGTGGATGTGTTGTTGCCACTAGGGATAAAACATCGATGCTTTGTCTAAGGATATTTGTGTTGATTACATTACGCACCATACTTAATGCAATTGTCCGTTGTTTGCAACTTAATACCGGAAGGGGTTCGGATGATAACCCGAAGGTGGACTTTTTAGGCATAGATGCATGCTCGGATAGCGGTCTATGTACTTTGTCGTAATGCCCCGATTAAATCTCATAGTACTCATCATGATATATGTATGTGCATTGTTATGCCTTCTTTATTTGTCGATTGCCCAACCGTAATTTGTTCACCCAACATCTGTTTATCTTATGGGAGAGACACCACTAGTGAACTGTGGACCCCGGTCCAATTCTTTACATCCGAAATACAATCTACCGCAATTGTTCTTTACTTGTTCTTCGCAAACAAACATCATCATCCACACTATACATCTAATCCTTTGTTTACGAGCAAGCCGGTGAGATTGACAACCTCACCGTTACGTTGGGGCAAAGTACTTTGATTGTGTTGTGCGGGTTCCATGTTGGCGCCGGAATCCCCGGTGTTGCGCCGCACTACACTCCGCCACCAACAACCTTCACGTGTTCCTTGACTCCTACTGGTTCGATAACCTTGGTTTCTTACTGAGGGAAACTTACTGCTGTGCGCATCACACCTTCCTCTTGGGGTTCCCAACGGACGTGTCAACTACACGCAGCAAGCATCCAAAGCTCTCGTTTTGATGAAGTGAACAACATGGCCGACAAATTCGTCATGAATGAAGGAGAGACCCCCGAAGAAATGTATCGGCGCCTCATAGCTCTCGCCGTACAAATGCAAGATCTTGGAGCAACGTTTGTGGATGATCATTGGATCAATCGCAAGTTCTACAACGCTCTCCTCCCTTATGAGGAAGTGAAGTTGACAGCCATCCGCCAAAATGCCTCCTTCCGTGCTATGACATCCGATGAAGTTCTTAGCGAAGTCATTGCTTTGGACATCTCCAAGAAGAATGCGGAGGATCTTGTTGCTCGCGCCCACAACACCCGCAAGCCCAACCTTGCATTGAAGATGAAGGTACATGAGGCTAGTGAAAGCGATGAGGATCCCATTGAGTGGGGACCGGATGATCTCAAGACCAACTATCATGAGCACATGGCTCTCGCCGCCAAGAAATTTTTGGAGGGAAACAAGTCCCGAAGCACAAGACCAAGAAGATCATGTGATTCTCCAAGAAGCTTCTCCAAGAGCCCAAGGGAGGGGCAAAGGGGAAGAACATGCTACAATTGCGGCGACAAGAATCATTTTGTTGCGGATTGTATGTTTGAGAGAAGAGAAGATAATGGCGGAAGGCTTGTCCGCAAGGAAAAGTTAAAGTCTCTCTCCAAACGATTCTCCAAGTTCTCCCCCAAGCCCGATGACGACAAGGTCCCCTTCACCAAGAAGCCTAGAGCCTTCATCATTCGAGAAGAGTACTCCTCCGATGAGGATGAAGAACATGAGGACAAGAGCTCCAACAAGGAAGGAGAGGGAGTGGCCGCCATCGCCATTACCACTCCCTCTATCTCCCTCTTCGACTCTCCTAATGAGAACCTCATCACCCACAACGCTCATTGCCTTATGAAAAAGGTATCTCAGAGGTAGAACCCCCTTCCAAACTCTCATCTTCAACTAATGCCTTATATATTGATGATGCCACCAGTCTCACCTTTAAGCGTGAGGTTATGGGTTTGGATTCTTTTCTCACTAACATGCAAGGGGATACCAAGACTCATGTTGGGGCTCTCTTGGCCCAACTTGGTGCGGCACAAGATCTTATAGAGGAGAAGGAGAGGCTTGAAAGGGAGGCGGCAAATGATATTGCCTCTCTCAATCAAGCACTTGAACAAGAACAAAATTTGCGCATGTCTCTTGAAGCTAGTGTCATCATCCTTGAAGACTCCAACAAGGCTATTATCTCTCAATTCACTAAGGACCGAGACCATGCTCTTGGTTTGATGGGTGAGCTCAAGAAGAAGATGCTCTCTCTCGAGGAAGCCAACAAGGAAAAAGATGAGGAAGACCCCAACTCTTGCCATGACGAGCTTGTTGACCAAGTTGCTTCCTTCAGGAAGCACAATGCTCTTCTCTTGGAGGTCAATGCTCTTCAATAAGAAGCCTTGGATGAGTATTACCGCTTGTGCAAGGAGAAGACCTCATGTTGCAATCATGAAGAAGAAAATTTCTACTCTTGAGACCACCAAGGCCAAGCTATTGCGTTTCAGTAGCATGCAAGAAGAGTCTTTGGTGGAATGCCTCCGCATGAGCAAAGAGAATGTCACTTGTTGCGATCATGAGGAAGAAATAGCCGCCTTGAAGTGGAGTGAAGCCAAACTCATGGAGGTCAATTCCATGCAAGAGGAAGCATTGAAGAAGTATTTTCCTTTGAGCAAGGACCGTGTGTGCTGCACCCATGAATGTGACATTGCCAAGATGGAGAGTGACAAGTGTATACTCATGAAGATGAACGCTCTCCAAGAAGAAGCTTTGATGGAACACTTCCGGGTACACAAGACAAAGGAAGTCCAAGTGTTTGATATTTGTCACCCTCACCCGGAGCATGAAGATGAAGTCAATCGTTTGAAGGCCAAAATTGATAGACTCCAAGTTCAAACCAAGTACTTGGAAGGAGTCATTGGAGCCAAAGATGGAGCCAAAGAGGGCTCGTGCAATGGAGGAGTGGCTACCAAGCCAAAGTGGAAGAGCAATAAGAGGACCAAGAAGAAGAAGAACAAGGAGAACATGGAGATCAACCATGAGGAGATCAATGCAAGCTCAAGAAGGAATGGAGTACCCAACTCCTCCTCGAAGGGTTTCGCCGGCTCTAACAACCCTTCTCATGTTCTTTTTGTTGATTATTATGGACATATTCGTGCTCGCTTTATTGGTCCTCAAGAGGACAATGTTGATTGGACTATTTGGGTTCCCAAACCCCTTGTTACTAACATGCTAGGACCAATTGAAAAATGGGTACCTAAATCCCAGACTTGATTCCTTGTAGGACTATGCTTCCGGTGGCGCTAAGTGGGTGGTTGATAGTGGAGCCACAAGTCATATGACCGGAAGCAAGAATATTGTTGTCGACCTCGAGCCTTCTCACTCTACCGTATCGTATGGCGACAACACGTGCTCTAAGATATTGGGTCTTGGCAAGGTGGTGGTGTTATCACCAGAATTTGACCGGATCAGAGGTGGGCCGTGATCAAGATGGGCTTGAAGATTACATACAGAAGAAATACGTGAATCGGCCTTATATGCAACGTTTGGGCTAGTTTGCCCTTGTATCTATAACATATTAGATTACGGGTCGGATAGGAGTTAGAGTTTTACCCGTGCACGGTTAGGTGCACGCCTGAATTAGAAAGTCCCCCGGACTATAAATATGTATCTAGGGTTTATGGAATAAACAACAACCAACGTTCAACACAATCAATCTCGGCGCATCGCCAACTCCTTCGTCTCGAGGGTTTCTCCTGGTAAGCACCATGCTGCCTAGATCGCATCTTGCGATCTAGGCAGCATAAGCTTATTTACGTTGTTCATGCGTTGCTCGTGCTCGAAGCCTTTTTGATGGCGAGCAACGTAGTTATCTTAGATGTGTTAGGGTTAGCATTGTTCTTCGTATCATATGCTCGTCGTAGTGCAACCCTTATACATCTAGCCGCCCTTACACCTATCTTAGGTGTAGGGGCGGCACCCGCTTGATCATTGTTTAGTAGATCCGATTCGTTACGGTTGCTCCTTGTTCTTCAAGGATTAGTTTAATATCCGCAATAGTTAGGCCTTACAAAGGGTTGGAGGATCCAGCGGCGTGTAGGGTGGAGTTTGCTAGCCCTAGACAGGATGTTCCGGGGATCAACCTCGTGTTGGTTTTTAGGCCCTGTCTAGGATCGGCTTACGATCACCGTACGCGAGTGGAGGCCCAATCGTGAGTAGGATGATCCGATTATGCGGTGAAAACCCTAAATCGTCGTAGATCGCTTTAGCTTTATCTTGATCAAGCAGGACCACCATATATTCGTGCACCTCGTACGAATCATGGGTGGATCGGCTCTTTGAGCCGATTCACAGGATAACCTGAGAGCCGATCGAGGCTCGTATTTAATGTTTACGTGTATGCCATGCAGGAAACTAAGCGAGGCATCATCCAACACCTTCCTGACCAGTATAGGTCAGGTGGCACGCCCTTGCGACGAGCATCGGACGTGTGACCGGAAGGCTTTGCAGTGCCGTCGCTCCGAGGGACCGGGGCCAGCCGCAGCCCCTAGTTGTTCCCGGCTCTACGGTGTTGCCGGTCGCTGCCCGCCGGTGGGTTTCGACCGCAACACATTCGGCACGCCCGGTGGGACAATCTTCGACATCCACCGCATCGCCATCTACATCCGAGATGGCGGAAAGCACTCGGTCAAGTACGAGGATCTGCCTGACGAGCTCAAGAAGAAGCATGACGAGATCAAGGCAGTCCTCGAAGCCGACCTCATCGGCTCTTTCCACAAAACCCGCTCCCATGGCGTCAGGTGGAAGGGGTTCTCACCTGAAGGCGCGCTCGATGGAGTGGACCTGTCCGCCCCGTCGAAGAACGCACCAGGTCGCTGCGTCAGGATATTAACTTCATGGTGGCTCATTCGCTGCACCGCCACTCTGAGAGCCTGGTGAACACTTTGGAGCGTGTCGCTCTGCGCGTGATCCAAGAAATCATGAGCCATCAGTTTTCTCCGTCGGGACCAGCTCTGGGGACCTACAAAGGGGAGATGCCACTCCACTCCCGTCCGCCGCTGCCGTTCGCGTTGGCAGCACCAGAAGTGCCGAACTCATCGGCATACGTCGTCTACAAGATTGGTGGTGACCCTAGTGACTACCAATTCCTACCCGAGGCGCCCAAGGAGATCCCGCACGGATACACGTGCGCATACGTGCTGCATCGGCAAGAATCGGGCACTCTCGAACCAGAGCCGCAACGCAGGGGTCTCCGGAACGGCAGGAGGAACGTCGGGTGCGGATCCCGAGAAGCAAACGTGGTTAGCTAAGTACGCCACTCGACAAACCTCCGTAGCTCAGCTCCCGCAGCTTGGCTCGAATCTGGAAAAGCAAGCATGGCTGGCTAAGTATGCCACCCGGCGAATCTTCGTGGTTCGACACCTTCAGCCATCACCGCGGATCAGATTTGTACAACTCGAAGATCAGTTCGGCATGATGCCGAAAAGGAAGACGTTCGGCTATACCAAGCCGTACCCCAACGAGTATGAATTGATCCCGCTACCACCCAAATATCGGCTCCCGGACTTCACAAAGTTTAGTGGATCAGATGGTTCCAGCTCCATCGAGCATGTGAGCCGATATTTGGCGCAGCTGGGCACGATCTCAAAGCATCGGACGAGCTGCGTGTGAGGTTCTTCGCACAGTCCTCACAGGATCGGCTTTCGGGTGGTACACATCACCGCCACCGAACTCAATCCAGACTTGGAAGCAGCTTGGAAGAGCAGTTCCATGAGCAAGTATCACTCGGAGGCTTCCGAGGCTGGTATTGCCGATCTAGCACAAGTACGACGAAGCGCGGGGAAACAGTGTCGAATACATCCAGCGCTTCAGGACCATTAGGAACCGATGCTATTCGGTTCACGTAAGTGAAAAAGAAGCGATCGAGTTGGCGGTGGTGGGGCTCTCATCATCGATCAAGGACGTGGCCTCCCAAGCGGACTACCCTTCATTGGCGCACATGGTGCGTAGGCCGTCGCGCATATGAACAGCGCCACCCGCATGTTTACCGAGGACAAATTCAAGCGTGCGGTGGTCCCGGTTGAGGCGTACGAGGATGAAGGTGCTGCGGGAGATCGAGAGGTAGCAGTGGCGGAATGGACTCGGGCGGCAGGCCCCGTGTCCTGCAAGTGGGTCAAGCCACAAGGTCCTCCAAAAGGGTTCGACTTCGACGTGACCAAAACGGAGCAGATTTTCGACCTCTTACTCACGGAGAAGCATATAAAGGTACCCGAAGGCCACAAGATCCCCACGGTGCAGGAGCTGAACGGAAAGCCATACTGCAAGTGGCATAACACGTTCACCCACACCACTAACGACCGCAGGGTGTGGCGTCGGCAGATCCAAATGGCGATAGAAAAAGGGCGGCTAATATTCAACCAAGTACGCCATGAAGGTCGACACACACCCCTTCCCCGCCGTTAACATGGTGGAGTATACTTACCATGGAGGGTGCCAGCCAGATTTCTCGTGCAATATCAACATGGTGGGACCCGGGCACCACTCGGTAAGGACGGAGATGAGGGCAGCTGCTCTCATAGCAAAGACACGAGAGGAAGCCGCTCCACGCGATCGGCTCCGCCACGACGGCAAGCGCTACGTCACGGAGGGAGAAGTAAAGAACATAAGATATCAGCGACCTCTCTCTGATCACCTCCTCAACAAGTATGTGAGTCAGTATGACCAACGCCGGCGATACAGCGACGATGATGAAAAAGATCGTCTGGCTAGGGACGACAGGAGACGTCGTCGGCATGATCACGACGAGGAGCGATACGAGCGCCACGCCAGGAAAGGTCAAGGGAGCAAGACGACGAGGATAGGCACTGGGACTGCCCCTTCTTCAGACACTGCTGGGATTCAGGAATGAGCCGATTGCCAACAATCGACAATTTCCCAGAATGTAAACAAAGGAAGAAGGATGCAGCTAACGTGTCTGTGTTCAAGCGTCTAGGGCCTCTCCCGCCTCGGAACAAGCATGCTGAGTCCGCTCGGGTGGAAGATCTCGAGGAACTAGAGGACGATGATGAAGGAGACAAGTATCATCGGCCAAGGTGGTGCCCTGATGGGCTCGGCCGTTCCCGTAAGCGAAGGGTTCAGCGTCTACGTGGGTTGGAAGAAGCCGAAAGGTTATACCGCACACGTTGAGGAAGGCACGGCCTGATCTCGGCCGCCAAAATTCAGCGAACCCTGGACGAAGAAGGTCGGCCACAAAGAAAAGAGTGGCGCCCGGACAAAGGAAAGCCGATGATGAGACATCGGCCGGCACAAACATGGTCTTCATCCTTCCAACGGAGTTTAGCGCTCCGAGATTATACGAAGCACCTGTGGCACAATTGGATCTGCGCCCACGGCCGGTCATCTTTGAGAAGCCACGAGAAAGAAGTTACGGGTATCCGAAGGCCCCGTACTTGCGAGGTTACATCAATGGGCAGCCTCGTCAACAAGATGTTGGTGGACACCGGAGCGGCGAGCTAACATTATGCCATACTCCATGCTACGTCGGTTGGGACGTTCCAGCTCGGATCTGATCAAGACCAATGTAACACTGAGCGATTTCAACGGCCAAGCATCTGACGCACAAGGTGTTTTGAATGTGGATCTGACCGTAGGAAGGAAAACTGTCCCTACGACGTTCTTTATTGTCGACAGCAAGAGCACCTATGCTGTCCTACTAGGGAGAGATTGGATCCACGCCAATCGTTGCATTCCATCCACGATGCACCAATGCCTAATACAATGGGATGGAGATGAAGTAGAAGTCGTCCACGCAGATGATTCAGCCGAGATTTCAACGGCCGGCATGGACGTTTGGGAGACATCAGGCCAAGAACCACTCTCGTGCATCAATTTGGACGATCGCGAGCGCATCGACGTGACAAAGAACGGGGTTAGGCTGGTTTTATCCACCGGCCTGACCGTGTAACAAAAGCAACATCGATGGACAAAGGTGGCGATGCCGATCCAAGGGGTCGGCCCCAAGGATCTATGGAGGAACGTTACAAAACCTTCATCGAGCAAGCAACGTGGAGGCCGATTCCAGCAATCGGCCAAAATTATCTTCACCTTCCATTCTGCCTGGGTTTAACGCCAATCTAATGGGAAATGGGGTTACATCGGCTAATGAGCTAGAAGAAGTCCACACTGGTCCTAATCAAGCCGATGTTCACACATAGCACCCTGGCTAACCACAGAGCCGATTTCAGCAGTTCCCTGACAGAATCGGCTCGGGGGGCACCTAATCGGATGAACATGCGCAGTAAAACCTTGGTTAGTCACAGAAGCCGATTTCAGCAGTTACCTGACAGAATCGGCTCGGGGGGCACCTAATCAGATGAGCATGTGCGATACATGTGCAGTGAGATATTGGGGGCCGATAGAAAAATCGGCCCGTAAAAAAAAATATTGCGCATGATATGTAAGGGACAAAGCCGATGCACGGCCATCGACTCTAGCACAAATTTTATGGGATCTACCAGCAGCATGTGCAAAATACAAGGGTCTCTAGATCTGTGTCAGAGGAGTTCTACGTCTGAGCCGTTGTGTGATCATCTGCAATATCGACTTTCAATGGAGGAAGGGTGATCGGCTCTAGCTGGCTCTGCATGAGAGTTCCCTCAGACATGATCTAGCCCAGGTCCATTTGTCTGAATTGTGTGCCCTCGTCTCTGTTTCGCCTTGACTGAGACTCGGGGGGCAGCTGGCCTGGTGGATGCTCTGTTTTTGAAAGCCGATTGGGGGCCATCGGCTAGTCCTGCGCCGCGATTTTCGTCAAGGGTGGTGATCCGGTGGAACTCAAACTCATTGATCGAAAGGATGAAGGATAGATCATGAAGGCTTGATGCGCTGACATCGGCTTATTTGAGCTTTGACCAAGATTGCAGTCACCCCGTGGTCGAAGAGATGAAGGATTCTGCGGCAGGTTCTGCTCTGCCACGACATGACCCAACGAAAGAAAGCGTAATGATTTTGGAAATATCATTTCCAAAACCAGGGGGGCATGTGTTATCACCAGAATTTGACCGGATCAGAGGTGGGCCGTGATCAAGATGGGCTTGAAGATTACATACAGAAGAAATACGTGAATCGGCTTTATATGCAACGTTTGGGCTAGTTTGCCCTTGTATCTGTAACATATTAGATTACGGGTCGGATAGGAGCTAGAGTTTTACCCGTGCACGGTTAGGTGCACGCCTGAATTAGAAAGTCCCCCGGACTATAAATATGTATCTAGGGTTTATGGAATAAACAACAACCAACGTTCAACACAATCAATCTCGGCGCATCGCCAACTCCTTCGTCTCGAGGGTTTCTCCTGGTAAGCACCATGCTGCCTAGATCGCATCTTGCGATCTAGGCAGCATAAGCTTATTTACGTTGTTCATGCGTTGCTCGTGCTGAAGCCTTTTTGATGGCGAGCAACGTAGTTATCTTAGATGTGTTAGGGTTAGCATTGTTCTTCGTATCATATGCTGTCGTAGTGCAACCCTTATACATCTAGCCGCCCTTACACCTATCTTAGGTGTAGGGGCGGCACCCCGCTTGATCATTGTTTAGTAGATCCGATCCGTTACGGTTGCTCCTTGTTCTTCAAGGATTAGTTTAATATCCGCAATAGTTAGGCCTTACAAAGGGTTGGAGGATCCAGCGGCGTGTAGGGTGGAGTTTGCTAGCCCTAGACAGGATGTTCCGAGGATCAACCTCGTGTTGGTTTTTAGGCCCTGTCTAGGATCGGCTTACGATCACCGTACGCGAGCGCGATGCCCAATCGTGAGTAGGATGATCCGATTATGCGGTGAAAACCCTAAATCGTCGTAGATCGCTTTAGCTTTATCTTGATCAAGCAGGACCACCATATATTCGTGCACCTCGTACGAATCATGGGTGGATCGGCTCTTTGAGCCGATTCACGGGATAACCTGAGAGCCGATCGAGGCTCGTATTTAATGTTTACGTGTATGCCATGCAGGAAACTAAGCGAGGCATCATCCAACACCTTCCTGACCAGGTATAGGTCAGGTGGCACGCCCTGCGACAGCATCGGACGTGTGACCAGAAGGCTTTGCGGGCCGTCGCTCTGAGGGACTGGGGCCAGCCACATCCCTAGTTGTTCCCGGCTCTACGGTGTTGCCAGTCGCTGCCCGCCGGTGGGTTTCTGACCGCAACAGGTGGTAACACCCGACATCTCACTTGTGAATGTCCTCCTTGTCGAGACCCTTGGTTACAATTTACTCTCCGTTCATCAAATTGCTCGTATGGGTCTATGTACTTTCTTTGATGAACATATGGTGGTCCTCTTGTGGAGCAAGACACTCCGTGTAGCTTTTGTTGGATATGTAGAGAACGGTTTGTATGTTGTTGACTTCTCCGGAAAGACAACATCTTCCGCTCTTTTCCTATTCACCAAAGGTGACAAGGGTTGGTTATAGCATCGCCGACTAGCCCATGTCAACATGAGGACTTTGCAAAGTCTCCACAAGGGTGGCCACATTCTCGGACTAAAATAAGATGTCTCCTTTTGTAAAGATCATGTTTGTAGGGCTTGCGTACAAGGAAAAATGCATGGAGCTCCTCACAAGGCCAAGACTATCATCTCTACCACAAGATGCTTGGAGCTCCTACATGTTGATCTCTTCGGTCCACCGTCTCATGAAAGAGGAAAAAAGTATTGCCTCGTCATTGTTGATGACTATTCACGCTATTGTTGGGTATTCTTCTTCACGTACAAGAGTGAGACTCAACCGACCATGATGGAGTTTTCCAATCAAGTTCAACGCAAGTACGACAACAAGATCCTCGCGATAAGGAGCGACAATGGAACGGAGTTCAAGAACTACACATTGGATGACTGATACGTCTCAAACGTATCTATAATTTCTTATGTTCCATGCTAGTTTTATGACAATACCTACATGTTTTATTCATACTTTATATCATTTCGATGCATTTTCCGGTACTAACCTATTAACAAGATGCCGAAGCGCCAGTTCCTGTTTTCTCCTGTTTTTTGTTTCAGAAATCCTACACAGGAAATATTCTCGGAATTGGACGAAACAAAAGCCCACGGTCTTATTTTCCACGGAGGCTTCCAGAACACCGAAGAGGAGACGAAGAGGAGCCACGAGGCGGCCACACCCTAGGGGGGCGCGGCCCCACCCCTGGCCGCGCCGCCCTATGGGTTGGGCCCCTCGGGACTCCACCGACATCACCCCTTCGCCTATATATTCTCCCGTCCCCGAAAACCCTAAAACAATCGACGATATTCCACGAAGAGTTCCGTAGCCGCCGCCATCGCGAAGCCAAGTTCGGGGGACAGAAGTCTCTGTTCCGGCACGCCGCCGGGACGGGGAATTGCCCGCGGAGTCATCTCCATCGACACCACCGCCATCTTCATCGCCGTTGCTGTCTCTCATGATGAGGAGGGAGTAGTTCTCCCCCGAGGATGAGGGCTCTACCGGTAGCTATGTGGTTCATCTCTCTCTCCCATGGTGTGATCTTTATGTGATCATGAGCTTTGTATCACTATTAATCTATGTGCTACTCTAGTGATGTTATTAAAGTAGTCTATTCCTCCTCCATGATGTAAAGTTGACAGTGTGCATCATGTAGTACTTGGTGTAGGTTATGATTGTAATCTCTTGTGGATTATGAAGTTAACTATTACTATGATAGTATTGATGTGATCTATTCCCCCTTTCATAGCTATTGGTGACAGTGTGTATGCTATGTTAGTACTCGGTCTAAATTGCAACGGTCTATTATGCACTCTAGAGGTTACTTTAATATGAACTCCGGATTCACTCTCCACGGTGTGACGGTGACAATGTGCGCATCGTGTGTGATTCCTTTATGAACTTGTGGAGCTTGTTTACTCCGGCTTGAGGTGTGCTTTGTAGCCCTACACAATGAATGGTGTTTGTTATCCTACAAGAGAGTGTTTAAGAGTAGCATTTATTTATTCAATTATGTGATCATTTTTTAGAGAGTCCACTAGTGAAAGTATGATCCCTAGGCCTTGTTTCTAAGCATTGAAACGCCGTTTCCAACAACTTCTGCTACATGTTCGCTTGCTATCATTTTTATTTCAGATTGCAATTACTACTTATATTCATCCATATTACTTGTATTTCACTATCTCTTCGCCGAACTAGTGCACCTATACATCTGACAAGTGTATTAGGTGTGTTGGGGATACAAGAGACTTCTTGTATCTTAATAGCAGGGTTGCTTGAGAGGGATATCTTTGACCTCTACCTCCCTGAGTTCGATAAACCTTGGGTGATTCACTTAAGGGAAACTTGCTGTTGTTCTACAAACCTCTGCTCTTGGAGGCCCAACACTGTCTACAGGAATAAGAGCGTGCGTAGACATCAAGCTATTTTCTGGCGCCATTGCCGGGGAGGTAAGGTAAAAGGTATTCACATCCTCCGACTACTAATCTATTTCCTAGCACTGTTGCCGGTGTGTGAGTGCTCGAAGCTATTTCCTTTAGATCCTGCAATTGCATCTTTTTGTTTCTTGTTTTTATTTTTCACTAGTTAGGCATAATGGAAAACAACAAAAAAATTAGAGATCTTTATGAACTTTATATTGAATTAGGACATGATGTGTTTGAAGAGAGAATTAAAAAACCCATGGAACTTTGTTTGCAAAATAGTTGTAGCAATGTTATTAGCATGAACTCTTTGAACACTATTATTGCTAATGCTATGGAAGAATTTAAGCTTGGGGAAGCTGGTTGTGACATTTTTAGTCCCCCAAGTTTTGAGGAGAAAATTTTCTTTGATGATACTTTGCCTCCCATTTATGATGATTATAATGATAGTGGTATTTTGGTGCCACCTATTATGGAGGATAAAGTTTATTATGATTATACCATGCCTACAATTTATGATGATTACAATGATGGTTGTGATTGTTTTACTCCCACTATTACTAATAAAATTGATTATGCTTATGTGGAGAGTAATGATACTTTTATGCATGTGAATAAGAATGCTTTATGTGATAGTTATATTGTTGAGTTTGTTCATGATGCTACTGAAAGTTATTATGAGAGAGGGAAACATGGTTATAAGCATCTTAATAATATTAAGTTTCCCTCTTTATGTTGAGAATCTTGAAGTTGCGCTTGTGTTGCCTTTCTATGCTTGTTGCATTATGCTTACATGACTTGTTTATTTATAAGATTCCTTTTCATTGGAAGTGGGTTAGACTTAAAAGTGTTTCTTATTTGCTTTTGATGCTCTCTTTTGCTTCAACTCTTATTTCTTGCGAGTGCATCATTAAAATTACTGAGCCCATCTTAATGGCTACAAAGAAAGCACTTCTTGGGAGATAACCCATGTTTTTATTTTGCTACTGTTTTGTTGTGTCTTGGAAGTTGTTACTACTGTAGCAACCTCTCCTTATCTTTATTTTATTGCATTGTTGTGCCAAGTAAAGTCTTTGATAGTAAGGTTGATACTAGATTTGGATTTCTGCGCAGAAACAGATTTTTAGCTATCACGAATTTGAGTTGATCTCTCTGTAGGAGAGTTTTAAAAATCTGCAAAAATTCATGGGTAATCCTCAGATATGTACACAACTTTCATTCAATTTGAGCTTTTTCATCTGAGCAAATTAAGTGCCTCGAAAAAATTCGTCTTTACGGACTGTTCTGTTTTGACAGATTCTGCCTTTTATTTCACATTGCCTCTTTTACTGCGTTTGAGTGGATTTATTTGCTCCATTAAATTTCAGTAGCCTTGGGTAATGTACAGAAGTATTGGGAATGATTGTGTCCTCTCTGAACATGTGAATTTTTGATTATCCACTAACTCTCTAATGAGATTGTTTTGAGTTTGGTGTGAAGGAAGTTTTCTAGGGTCAAGAGAGGAGGATGATATAATATGATCAAGAAGAGTGAAAAGTCTAAGCTTGGGGATGCCCCCGTGGTTCATCCCTGCATATTTCAAGAAGACTCAAGCATCTAAGCTTGGGGATGCCCAAGGCATCCCCTTCTTCATCAACAACTTATCAGGTCACCTCTAGTGAAACTATATTTTTATTCCGTCACATCTTTTGTGCTTTACTTGGAGCGTCTGTGTGCTTTTATTTTCATTTTGTTATTTTCATTCTCTGAATAAATACGGATCCTATCTTGTTTGGGAGAGAGACACGCTCCGCTTTTTCATATGAACACTTGTGTTCTTCGTTTTACTTTTAATGTTCATGGCAAAAGTTAAAAGCTGTTGCATTTATTGCTATTTGGTTGGAAACAGAAAATGCTTCATGTGGTAACTGGTATATTATCTTGAATAATTTGATACTTGGCAATTGTTTTGAGCTCTCGAGTAGATCATGTTTAAGCTCTTGCATCATGTGGTTTAAACCTATTAGTGGAGAACTATCGAAGAGCTTGTTAAATTTTGGTTTGCATGATTGGTCTCTCTAAAGTCTAGATATTTTCTCGTAAAAGTGTTTGAACAACAAGAACGACGGTGTAGAGTCTTATAATGCTTGCAATATGCTCTTATGTAAGTTTTGTTGTACCGGTTCATACTTGTGTTTGCTTCAAACAACCTTGCTAACCAAAGCCTTGTACTGAGAGGGAATGCATCTCGTGCATCCAGAACCTTGAGCCAAAACTTATGCCATTTGTGTCCACCATAACTACCTACTATGTGGTATTTTTCTGCCATTCCAAGTAAATTGCTTGCGTGCTACCTTTAAAAATTTCATTCCTTGTCTTTGCAATACATAGCTCATGGGAAAGTAGCCTAAAAACTATTGTGGTAATGAATATGTCACTTATGTATCTTATTTCTTATAAGTTGCTTGTTGAGCGGTAACCATGTTTCTGGGGACGCCATCAACCTGTTACACCTTTCTTGAATATCATGTGAGTTGCTATGCATGTTCGTCTTGTCTGAAGTAAGGGAGATTTGCCATGAGTTGAATGGTTTGAGTATGCATATTGTTAGAGAAGAACATTGGGCCACCAACCAAAGCCATGTATCATGGTGGAAGTTTCAGCTTGGACATTAATCCTCAAATCTCTTATGAGAATATTATCTGTTGTTGAATGCTTAAAGCATAAAAGAGGAGTCCATTATCTGTTTTCTATGTTGTCCCGGTATGGATGTCCTCAAGTTGAGATCTATCAAAATCGAGAAATCAAATGCGATCTATCTCCTTGGACCTTTGTACGAGTGGCATAGAGGTACCCCTTTGTGACACTTGGTTGAAACATATGTAATGCAATGATAATCCATGGAAATCCGAGCTAACTAGGACAAGGTGCGAGCACTATTAGTATTCGATGCATGAGGCTTGCAACTTATAGGAGGTTTTATGCATAACACATATGAATTATTACTACCGTTGACAAAATTGTTTCCATGTTTTCAAAATAAAAAGCTCTAGCACATGAGTAATCCTCGCTTCCTCTGCGAAGGGCCTTTCTTTTACTTTATGTTGAGTCAGTTTACCTACTTCTTTCTATCTTAGAAGCAAACACTTGTGTCAACCTGTGTGCATTGATTCTTACATACTTGCTTATTGCACTCATCATATTACTTTGTGTTGACAATTATCCATGAGATATACATGTTGAAAGTTGAAAGCAACTGCTGAAACTTAAATCTTCCTTTGTATTGCTTCAAAACCTTTTATTAAGAATCTATTGCTTTATGAGTTAACTCTTATGCAAGAATTGTTGATGCTTGTCTTGAAAGTACTATTCATGAAAAGTCTTTGCTATATGATTCAGTTGTTTAGTCATTATCTTTACCACTGCTTTGAATCACTTCATTCATCTCATATGCTTTACAATAGTATTGATCAAGATTATGTTGGTAGCATGTCACTTCAGAAATTATCCTTGTTATCGTTTACCTACTCGTGGGCGAGTAGGAACTAAGCTTAGGGATGCTTGATACACTCAAACGTATCTATAATTTCTTATGTTCCATGCTAGTTTTATGACAATACCTACATGTTTTATTCATACTTTATATCATTTTGATGCATTTTCCGGTACTAACCTATTAACAAGATGCCGAAGCGCCAGTTCTCGTTTTCTCGTTGTTTTTGGTTTCGAAATCCTACACAGGAAATATTCTCGGAATTGGACGAAACAAAAGCCCACGGTCTTATTTTCCACGGAGGCTTCCAGAACACCGAAGAGGAGACGAAGAGGATCCACGAGGCGGCCACACCCTAGGGGGGTGCGGCCCCACCCCTGGCCGCGCCGCCCTATGGGTTGGGCCCCTCGGGACTCCACCGACATCGCCCCTTCGCCTATATATTCTTCCGTCTCCGAAAACCCTAAAACAATCGACGATATTCCACGAAGAGTTCCGTAGCCGCCGCCATCGCGAAGCCAAGTTCGGGGGACAGAAGTCTCTGTTCCGGCACGCCGCCGGGACGAGGAATTGCCCCCGGAGTCATCTCCATCGACACCACCGCCATCTTCATCGCCGTTGCTGTCTCCCATGATGAGGAGGGAGTAGTTCTCCCCAGAGGCTGAGGGCTCTACCGGTAGCTATGTGGTTCATCTCTCTCTCCCATGGTGTGATCTTTATGTGATCATGAGCTTTGTATCACTATTAATCTATGTGCTACTCTAGTGATGTTATTAAAGTAGTCTATTCCTCCTCCATGATGTAAAGTTGACAGTGTGTGCATCATGTAGTACTTGGCGTAGGTTATGGTTGTAATCTCTTGTGGATTATGAAGTTAACTATTACTATGATAGTATTGATGTGATCTATTCCCCCTTTCATAGCTATTGGTGACAGTGTGTATGCTATGTTAGTACTCGGTATAAATTGCAACGGTCTATTATGCACTCTAGAGGTTACTTTAATATGAACTCCGGATTCACTCTCCACGGTGTGACGGTGACAGTGTGCGCATCGTGTGTGATTCCTTTATGAAGTTGTGGAGCTTGTTTACTCCGGCTTGAGGTGTGCTTTGTATCCCTACACAATGAATGGTGTTTGTTATCCAACAAGAGAGTGTTTAAGAGTAGCATTTATTTATTCAATTATGTGATCATTGTTGAGAGAGTCCACTAGTGAAAGTATGATCCCTAGGCCTTGTTTCTAAGCATTGAAACACCGTTTCCAACAAATTCTGCTACATGTTCGCTTGCTGCCATTTTTATTTTAGATTGCAATTACTACTTATATTCATCCATATTACTTGTATTTCACTATCTCTTCGCCGAACTAGTGCACCTATACATCTGACAAGTGTATTAGGTGTATTGGAGACACAAGAGACTTCTTGTATCTTAATTGCAGGGTTGCTTGAGAGGGATATCTTTGACCTCTACCTCCCTGAGTTCGATAAACCTTGGGTGATTCACTTAAGGGAAACTTGCTGCTGTTCTACAAACCTCTGCTCTTGGAGGCCCAACACTGTCTACAGGGATAGAAGCGTGCGTAGACATCAATGACTTCCTCGGCGAAGAAGGAATCCAACACCAATACTCCACGCCATATACTCCCCAACAAAATGGGGTCGCCGAAAGGAAGAATCGAACCTTGATCGAAGCCGCTTGAACCATGATAATGGAGTACAAGTCTAACTACAATTTTTGGGCGGAAGCTATCTCTACCGCATGCCATGCTACTAATCGTCTCTACTTTCGCAAAGGTCTAGAGAAGACACCATATGAGATTCTCACCGGCAACAAGCCCAATGTGTCATATTTCAAGGTCTTCGGATGCAAATGCTATGTGCTTGTCAATGACACACGTCTATCCAAGTTTGATTCAAGATCTCAAGAAGGAATTTTCGTTGGCTATGCTACGGATCCTCACGCCTATAGAGTCTTCAACAAGTCAAATGGGCGGGTTGTAGAATCTTGTGATGTGACATTCGATGAAGATGATAGATCTTTGGAGGAGCGAAGTGCTTCTTGTGAGAAAGGAGATGCAATTCCCCCGGATGCCATAGGAAGGATGGGTGTTGGCATTCGCCGACCTCAAGAGCTACCTTCTATGTGTACCGGGGAAGGACCAAGTTCCACCCAAGTGGAGCCATCTACACCACAAGGCCAAGCTTCTTCCGTTGATCTTACAAGTGCAAGCGAACCTCTACAACAACCTCAAGTTCAACCACAACAACTACAACAACAATCAAGTACAAGCTCAACTCATCAAGCTCAAGAACAACATCTACCGCAAGCTCATCTACCACAACAACCAACATCAAGTGACCAAGGCCAAGCTTCAAGTTCTTCTCCGAATGGCTCGGGGATGATCTTTATGGACAATCCCATTCCTAGTACCCCCGAGTCATCCGGCTCTCATGATGATGATGATGATGATGCCCACTTCAACAACAATGAAGGTCAAGGCGAGGACCTAAACCGTGATGAAAGCCAAGAGGACCCACAAGAATCTACTCCTATAGCCGATACTAGCCGTGAAGATCCTACTACAAGACACTTGCGCCTCAAGTCCCATTCCTTGCGTAATGTCATTGGTGATCTAAAGAGCAAAGTAACCACCCAGAGGAAACTAGCAAACTTTTGTGAGCACCACGCCTTTGTCTCTATGGTGGAACCTCTCAAGGTTAATGATGCCCTTGAAGATCCCGATTGGGTGATTGCAATGCAGGAGGAACTCAACAACTTCAAGAGGAATGATGTGTGGACTCTCATGAAGCGACCCGATCATTGCCGCAATGTTATCGGCACCAAATGGGTCTTCAAGAACAAGCAAGATGAACATGGCATCGTCATCTGCAACAAAGCAAGATTGGTGGCACAAGGCTATTCTCAAGTTGAAGGCGTGGACTTTGGTGAAACCTTTGCACCCGTTGCAAGGCTTGAGTCCATCCGTATCCTTTTGGCCTTTGCCCCTCATCATGGCTTCAAGTTGCAACAAATGGATGTTAAGAGTGCTTTTCTTAATGGTCCTTTACATGAGGAGGTGTATGTGAAGCAACCCCCGGGATTCGAGGACCCCCATTTCCCGGACCATGTCTTCAAGCTCAAAAAGGCCCTATATGGACTCAAACAAGCTCCTAGAGCTTGGTATGATCATCTAAAGGAGTTGCTTGAAGATCGTGGTTTCGAAGTGGGGAAAATCGATCCCACTCTTTTTACTAAGAAAGTCAATTTGGAGCTTTTCGTATGCCAACTCTATGTAGATGACATCATATTTGGCTCGACTAACACAAAGTTTAATGATGATTTTGCTAAGTTGATGACTAATAGGTTTGAGATGTCAATGATGGGTGAACTCAAGTACTTCCTTGGGTTTGAGATCAAGCAAATGCGACAAGGCACCTCCAAGACATGCTCAAGCGCTTTGATATGAAGGACGCCAAGGGCATTGGAACTCCAATGCATCTCAAGTGTCAACTCTCTCTTTGACGAGACCGGCAAGGCGGTGGATCCCAAGCTCTACCATTCGATTATAGGTTCGCTTCTTTACCTTTGTGCCTCTCGCCCGGATATAATGTTAAGCGTTGGTATGTGTGCATGGTTTCAAGCAAGCCCGAAGGAAAGCCACATTGTGGCGGTCAAAAGGATCTTTCGATATTTAGTTGATACCCCACACTTCGGACTATGGTACCCAAGGGACACGGACTTTGCTTTGGTTGGCTTCACCGACTCCGATTGGGCGGGCGACAAGGTTGATAGGAAGTCTACATCCGGAGCTTGTCATTTTCTTGGAAGATCCTTGGTGTGTTGGTCCTCGAAGAAGCAAAATTGTGTCTCCGTCTCCACCGCGGAAGCCGAGTATGTTGCTACGGCAAGTAGTTGTGCTCAAATCTTGTGGATGAGGCAAACCGTGCGGGATTATGGACTCGAGTATAGCAAGGTGCCTCTTTTGTGTGACAATGAGAGCGCAATCAAGATCGCCTACAATCTGGTTCTTCATGGCAAGACGAAGCATATTGAGATAAGGAACCACTTCATCCGGGACCATATTGCACGTGGAGATATTGTTCTATCCTTCATTGGCACCAAGGAGCAATTGGCGGACATCTTCACGAAGCCATTGGACGAGAAGCGTTTCATTGAGTTGAGGCATGAGCTAAATATCATTGATCCATCGAACTTTGCTTGACCGTCGTGCGCACATACCACTCTCAAACTATATATCTAGATGAAAGGCACGCATGAACATAGGGGGAGTGCGGTTTAAACTGATTGAGCTATCCCTCCCCCCATAATGCATAAAGAAATCCAAAAAATATGTTATTTTTCAAATAAGTGACTAATGAGCTTCATGTTAAGTTGTAGTCGTGAGTCCTAGATACATCTATGCGACCTCACACTACTATACTCTTACACGGTGGCTTCGGCCACCAACCTCCTCCTTGAGGAGTTTTTTCGGTTCTTTGTGTTTCTTTGTGACTTTCTTTTTGTCCTTCCTTCTCCTTGTTATTTTTTTCTCCATGTTTTTGGAGAGTCTCATTCAAGCTTTGTTTCTCTTTGGTTTTTGCAACCTTGGTTGTACGTTCTCTCTTACCATCCTTATAGTTTCCTTACCCTCCTTTTTGGTGTTCCGATGCCAAATGGGGAGAAGTTCTTATTCGGATGGGTTTTTGCATGGGGACCTTCGTTGTTTGTAGACTTTTGATTCTCGTTGTTTATCTTTTCTTGTGGCTACATCAACTCTATGGAGGCATCTTACGGTGAGTTTGGGTATTCTCAAGGCAAAGGTATGATAACTTCACCCAAAACTCCTTGCATGATCTTGTGTTGCCTCCATATTGCGCATATGTTATTTGAACATGATCTTGTATCCTTGTTGCATATGTGCTTGGTTTGTAAAATCTAGGGGAGTTATGCCTCTAAGACGTGTGTATTTGTATTCAAATACATATTCAAAATATGCACACGTTTAGGGGAGCTCCGTCGAGCTTTTGCAAATCTAAGAATCTCATCATAATATCATATGCTTTTGCAAAGTCTTGTGTTGTCATCAAACACCAAAAAGGGGGAGATTGAAAGAGCAAAGTCTAAACCCCGGGTTTTGTGTGTTTGATGACAACACTTGAGTAATCTCACCGTGTGCTTTGAGTATCATTGTTAGATTTGCAAGTGCACGGTGACCTCGCTGGACACGTCAAGATCGGAGGATTGAAGCGTAGCTTATAGGTTTTCTGGTTTTGTGTGTGTATCGCGAGGTGACATGGCTGGAGAGAAAAAGGGGAGAAAACCAGTTTTTGTCAGACCGGTACTACCGGTACTAGTAGCGGTAGTACCGCTACCCCTACTAGTACCGCCCACGGTACCGCTCTGTAGTTCTGCGCTGGATTTGACCCACAGTACGAGTTACGGTACCTCTGCGGTACCTGGAGCGGTAGTACCGCTTGTGAGCGGTAGTACCGCCCATGGTACTGCCCAGGTACCGTAACTAGTTACGTGCCAGTACCGCTACGGTACTGCCGTGGTATGATGACCCACAAGTATAGGGGATCGCAACAGTCTTCGAGGGAAGTAAAACCCAATTTATTGATTCGACACAAGGGGAGACAAAGAATACTTGAAAGCCTTAACAGCGGAGTTGTCAATTCAGCTGCACTGGAAACGAGACTTGCTCGCAAGAGTTTATCGATAGTAACGAGTTTTATAGT